>NC_082723.1:83601865-83660084 GCF_030144855.1 Hypanus sabinus
GGACTTGGCCGCAGCGGCTGGTAGAGACGGTGCGTGGGGTTCGGTCGGTTAACGAGTTGCCCCGCCCGGACTTGGCCGCGGCTGCTGGTACAGACGGTGCGTCGGTTAACGAGTTGCCCCGCCCGGACTTGGTGCACGCCGAATCAGGAAGTCCGGCTCGGTTAACCAGTTGCCCGGGCCAGCTGCTGCGCGCAGATCGGGTTGGTTAACGAGTTGCCCAGCCGACTTCGCGGCGCGCCGATGGGCATAATTAGTGTTGTCGGTGTGGGCGGTAAATTCAGGCGCCTCTTCGTTAACCGGCGCCGCTGCGTTCGACCGGAGCTAGCTCGCCTCGGTCGACGGGCGGCCCTCCGCTGGTGGTGGTCCCACCGTGGACGGATGCCGCGCCTCGACCGTGGCTCCCGCCCGCCCGCCCGCCCGCCCGGGACTCCAAGTCTCGGAGTCGGGACTCGCGGGGAGCTCCGGTGGTCCGGCCGAAAGTGTCGCCGGCCGGCCGGCCGGCACAGCCCTCCGAATCGGCCCCCTCACGGACTTCCGCATCGGGGCCTTTGTCCGAAATTCATTCGGCCAAGGTTCCGACTCGGCGGCCCGGGCATCGGCAGGCTGTCCGAGGAGGGCGAACCCCCGGCCGGCAGAGGCCACCGAATCGGTCCCCATGCGGACTTCCGCCAGTGGGAATCGGTGGGAAAATCCGTCCGGCCGGACGGACGGGCGAAGTCGCCGTTCGCCCGTAAATGCCGCCGCGCGGCCCGGGTTAACGAAGTGGGGAGGCCCGTACCGCCTGTCGACCACTCCTAGGTGGTCGAGAAAAACGCCTCCCCATATATCTCCGGGAACCCCGCCAATGCCCCCGTACAGAAATTGCATGTGTCAAAGGGGCGGCCGAATCTGACCCCGGCGGCCGGGTCTCTGGAACTCCGGGCCGGCAGCGGCCGGCAAATCCGTCCCGCATCGGGACTTCCGAAGCAGAGTCGGTTAACGAATTGCACGCGGGTAAATGGTTAACCGCAGCCCGGGTCCGGACACCTGGCTCCCACACGACACGTCTTTGGGGGAGGTGGGTGGGTGGGCCAGCTACAGCAGCCTCGCGAGGGCTTGGCTGTGGGCTCCCCGGTTGCCGAGCTGCAGTGTGCCGGCACAGACGAGCGCGTTGGCTGGCTGGCTGGCTGGCTGGGTCAGCGTCTTCGCCGGTATTCGCAGAAGGTGCTAGCAGGTCCAGGGGCGAATTAGCCGCGCGCCGCTGCGGGACCGACGTACGCCCAGTTACAAAGACTGGGCGTTTTAGGGTGAGGGTGAGGGTTAGGGTTAGTTAGGGCTAGTGTTAGGGTTAGGGCTGGAGTCAGGGTTAGGGTTAGGGTTAGTGCCAGGGTTAGGGTTAAGGTTTGGCTTGTGCTCCTGGCAGGTCCCCGCGCGCCATAGCTCGGCGGGCTGCCGCGAGGGGGCGTCTTCGGAGGGCCGTGCCGGCCGAGGGGAGGCTCCTCCGTCGGGACTACAGGAGGTCGCACCGCCCATCGCAGTCCTCGGCAGACGTCGGAATTATTCCAAGTCCCGCCGCATTAGGGTTGGTTAACGACTTGTCCCGGCCGGGCTGGTTAACGACTTGTCTCGCCGACGTTGGTTAACGACTTGTCCCGGCCGGGCTGGTTAACGACTTGTCTCGCCGACGTTGGTTAACGATTTGCCAGGGCCCGGTCGGGCAACCCGATTGCCCGCCCGGGGATTGGGTTCGGGCTAGGGTTAGGGTTAGGGTTAGGGTTAGGGTTAGGGTTGGGGCTAGGGTTAGGGTTAGGGTTAGGGTTGGGGTTGGGGCTAGGGTTAGGGTTAGGGTTAGGGTTAGGGTTAGGGTTAGGGTTAGGGTTAGGGTTAGGGTTAGGGTTAGGGTTAGGGTTAGGGTTAGGGTTAGGGTTAGGGTTAGGGTTAGGGTTAGGGTTAGGGTTAGGGTTAGGGTCCGCATTAGGGTTAGGGTTAGGGTTAGGGTTAGGGTCCGCATTAGGGTTAGGGTTAGGGTTAGGGTTAGGGTTAGGGTTAGGGTTAGGGTTAGGGTTAGGGTTAGGGTTAGGGTTAGGGTTAGGGTTAGGGTTAGGGTTAGGGTTAGGGTTAGGGTTAGGGTCCGCATTAGGGTTAGGGTTAGGGTCCCGCATTAGGGTTAGGGTTAGGGTCCGCATTAGGGTTAGGGTTAGGGTTAGGGTTAGGGTTAGGGTTAGGGTTAGGGTTAGGGTTAGGGTCCGCATTAGGGTTAGGGTTAGGGTTAGGGTTAGGGTTAGGGTTAGGGTTAGGGTTAGGGTTAGGGTTAGGGTTAGGGTTAGGGTCCGCATTAGGGTTAGGGTTAGGGTTAGGGTCCCGCATTAGGGTTAGGGTTAGGGTTAGGGTTAGGGTTAGGGTTAGGGTTAGGGTTAGGGTTAGGGTTAGGGTTAGGGTTAGGGTTAGGGTTAGGGTTAGGGTTAGGGTTAGGGGTTAGGGGTTAGGGGTTAGGGGTTAGGGGTTAGGGTTAGGGTTAGGGTTAGGGTTAGGGTTAGGGTTAGGGTTAGGGTTAGGGTTAGGGTTAGGGTTAGGGTTAGGGTTAGGGTTAGGGTTAGGGTTAGGGTTAGGGTTAGGGTTAGGGTTAGGGTTAGGGTTAGGGTCCGCATTAGGGTTAGGGTTAGGGTTAGGGTTAGGGTTAGGGTTAGGGTTAGGGTCAGGGTTAGGGTTAGGGTCCGCATTAGGGTTAGGGTTAGGGTTAGGGTTAGGGTTAGGGTCAGGGTCAGGGTCAGGGTCAGGGTCAGGGTCAGGGTCAGGGTCAGGGTCAGGGTCAGGGTCAGGGTCAGGGTCAGGGTCAGGGTCAGGGTCAGGGTCAGGGTTTAGGGTTAGGGTTAGGGTTAGGGTTAGGGTTAGGGTTAGGGTTAGGGTTAGGGTTAGGGTTAGGGTTAGGGTTAGGGTTAGGGTTAGGGTTAGGGTTAGGGTTAGGGTTAGGTTGAAATTATGCGGGCAGTGGGCTAAAAAGCCCTCTTGTGATTTCTGATCTCCCCACTTGAGATTCTGTTTCACATCACCCTGCCACTTTGATCTGGCCCACGCCTTCATTAACCAGGTCCCACACTTGCCCTTGTTGAATCCTACCCCTCTCAGAATATCAAAAGTTAATCGGGGAATGCCTAGGGTTTGTGGGGGTGTATGCCCCCCTTGGAAGTTGCCTAGGGTTTATGGGGGTGACTACCCCTCTTGGAATTTGCCTATTTATGGGGGTGTATGCCCCTTTCGGACTTTAGGATTAGGTTTAAGTGTAGGGCTGGTGGATCTATATGTTTAGCTGGCAAAGGTTAGTCTGCAGAATTTAAAGTCTGAGCTCCTAAGCCAGCTGCTTGTATAGGAAAATCGAAACCTCTCATTATCATGTGCCAGGACACATCATCAGTAATGCACTCTCGGATCTTCGGGTGTTTCGAGCCTTTACATTAGACACCCTCCTCGAGCCGGCTCCGTCAAGTTGATCAAGCTTGCCGTGTGTATTACCCCTGGACCAAACAATGAAAGGCGACACCTCCCCTGAAATGGCTTAAACCAAGCCAATCACGCTTGGCGTATGTACTACCCCCTAGACCAGACAACGAAAGGCACAAAATTGTACAGGTCATACTACTTCTAAGGGTTTAATTCCAGGGCGGCCTAGCTCCTTGGGCCTCACTCAGGCCATGCGGAGAATCTGTAGGCCTACTTCTTAATTCCCTTAGGTAGTTGGGACTATTTTTCCAGAATTTTCACATAATGAAAGTTCTGGACTATTTTTAACCTGACCGTGGTTAAGAAGGAATCCCCAGGGACACTAACCAGAGATACCCACTCGCCCACGTGGCAGGTATCGATCCACACAACCTCTCCTATCCTTGCCTTTCCACATCATTAAGACAATAATGTAAGTAAGACAATAAATAAAAGAATAATGTTCCTACTGCTTATCTTGCGTCTGCGATTTCGACTCCAACCAATTGCCTTCAAAAAAGCGTGATTCCCGACCGGAAGGTCCAACTCGACTCTCGTCCGTCACTCGGGTCTTCTGTGGAGTCTCTAAACCCAGACAGTACTGCTATCCAGTTAAAACATCCCTCACCTTCTTCCCCCCGCAGGGCCTCTTTTAACTAATGTGATACTAAAACCTAATTGTCCACCTACTGCAAACCTGGCTGTTGCTAGGAGACCGGCTCACCTCAGCCCTTAAAGGTACATTAGCTGCTAATTGGTGAACCTCTCCATTCTTTTAACTATGAATTTTTTAACACCCGATAGGTGAAATAAAATATCTGGGTTTTCTTATTGGCCTTTCTGGGGCCGGGAGAATGAAGAGCGTGTCACTGATAGGTTAGGTTGAAATTATGCGGGCAGTGGGCTAAAAAGCCCTCTTGTGATTTCTGATCTCCCCACTTGAGATTCTGTTTCACATCACCCTGCCACTTTGATCTGGCCCACGCCTTCATTAACCAGGTCCCACACTTGCCCTTGTTGAATCCTACCCCTCTCAGAATATCAAAAGTTAATCGGGGAATGCCTAGGGTTTGTGGGGGTGTATGCCCCCCTTGGAAGTTGCCTAGGGTTTATGGGGGTGACTACCCCTCTTGGAATTTGCCTATTTATGGGGGTGTATGCCCCTTTCGGACTTTAGGATTAGGTTTAAGTGTAGGGCTGGTGGATCTATATGTTTAGCTGGCAAAGGTTAGTCTGCAGAATTTAAAGTCTGAGCTCCTAAGCCAGCTGCTTGTATAGGAAAATCGAAACCTCTCATTATCATGTGCCAGGACACATCATCAGTAATGCACTCTCGGATCTTCGGGTGTTTCGAGCCTTTACATTAGACACCCTCCTCGAGCCGGCTCCGTCAAGTTGATCAAGCTTGCCGTGTGTATTACCCCTGGACCAAACAATGAAAGGCGACACCTCCCCTGAAATGGCTTAAACCAAGCCAATCACGCTTGGCGTATGTACTACCCCCTAGACCAGACAACGAAAGGCACAAAATTGTACAGGTCATACTACTTCTAAGGGTTTAATTCCAGGGCGGCCTAGCTCCTTGGGCCTCACTCAGGCCATGCGGAGAATCTGTAGGCCTACTTCTTAATTCCCTTAGGTAGTTGGGACTATTTTTCCAGAATTTTCACATAATGAAAGTTCTGGACTATTTTTAACCTGACCGTGGTTAAGAAGGAATCCCCAGGGACACTAACCAGAGATACCCACTCGCCCACGTGGCAGGTATCGATCCACACAACCTCTCCTATCCTTGCCTTTCCACATCATTAAGACAATAATGTAAGTAAGACAATAAATAAAAGAATAATGTTCCTACTGCTTATCTTGCGTCTGCGATTTCGACTCCAACCAATTGCCTTCAAAAAAGCGTGATTCCCGACCGGAAGGTCCAACTCGACTCTCGTCCGTCACTCGGGTCTTCTGTGGAGTCTCTAAACCCAGACAGTACTGCTATCCAGTTAAAACATCCCTCACCTTCTTCCCCCCGCAGGGCCTCTTTTAACTAATGTGATACTAAAACCTAATTGTCCACCTACTGCAAACCTGGCTGTTGCTAGGAGACCGGCTCACCTCAGCCCTTAAAGGTACATTAGCTGCTAATTGGTGAACCTCTCCATTCTTTTAACTATGAATTTTTTAACACCCGATAGGTGAAATAAAATATCTGGGTTTTCTTATTGGCCTTTCTGGGGCCGGGAGAATGAAGAGCGTGTCACTGATAGGTTAGGTTGAAATTATGCGGGCAGTGGGCTAAAAAGCCCTCTTGTGATTTCTGATCTCCCCACTTGAGATTCTGTTTCACATCACCCTGCCACTTTGATCTGGCCCACGCCTTCATTAACCAGGTCCCACACTTGCCCTTGTTGAATCCTACCCCTCTCAGAATATCAAAAGTTAATCGGGGAATGCCTAGGGTTTGTGGGGGTGTATGCCCCCCTTGGAAGTTGCCTAGGGTTTATGGGGGTGACTACCCCTCTTGGAATTTGCCTATTTATGGGGGTGTATGCCCCTTTCGGACTTTAGGATTAGGTTTAAGTGTAGGGCTGGTGGATCTATATGTTTAGCTGGCAAAGGTTAGTCTGCAGAATTTAAAGTCTGAGCTCCTAAGCCAGCTGCTTGTATAGGAAAATCGAAACCTCTCATTATCATGTGCCAGGACACATCATCAGTAATGCACTCTCGGATCTTCGGGTGTTTCGAGCCTTTACATTAGACACCCTCCTCGAGCCGGCTCCGTCAAGTTGATCAAGCTTGCCGTGTGTATTACCCCTGGACCAAACAATGAAAGGCGACACCTCCCCTGAAATGGCTTAAACCAAGCCAATCACGCTTGGCGTATGTACTACCCCCTAGACCAGACAACGAAAGGCACAAAATTGTACAGGTCATACTACTTCTAAGGGTTTAATTCCAGGGCGGCCTAGCTCCTTGGGCCTCACTCAGGCCATGCGGAGAATCTGTAGGCCTACTTCTTAATTCCCTTAGGTAGTTGGGACTATTTTTCCAGAATTTTCACATAATGAAAGTTCTGGACTATTTTTAACCTGACCGTGGTTAAGAAGGAATCCCCAGGGACACTAACCAGAGATACCCACTCGCCCACGTGGCAGGTATCGATCCACACAACCTCTCCTATCCTTGCCTTTCCACATCATTAAGACAATAATGTAAGTAAGACAATAAATAAAAGAATAATGTTCCTACTGCTTATCTTGCGTCTGCGATTTCGACTCCAACCAATTGCCTTCAAAAAAGCGTGATTCCCGACCGGAAGGTCCAACTCGACTCTCGTCCGTCACTCGGGTCTTCTGTGGAGTCTCTAAACCCAGACAGTACTGCTATCCAGTTAAAACATCCCTCACCTTCTTCCCCCCGCAGGGCCTCTTTTAACTAATGTGATACTAAAACCTAATTGTCCACCTACTGCAAACCTGGCTGTTGCTAGGAGACCGGCTCACCTCAGCCCTTAAAGGTACATTAGCTGCTAATTGGTGAACCTCTCCATTCTTTTAACTATGAATTTTTTAACACCCGATAGGTGAAATAAAATATCTGGGTTTTCTTATTGGCCTTTCTGGGGCCGGGAGAATGAAGAGCGTGTCACTGATAGGTTAGGTTGAAATTATGCGGGCAGTGGGCTAAAAAGCCCTCTTGTGATTTCTGATCTCCCCACTTGAGATTCTGTTTCACATCACCCTGCCACTTTGATCTGGCCCACGCCTTCATTAACCAGGTCCCACACTTGCCCTTGTTGAATCCTACCCCTCTCAGAATATCAAAAGTTAATCGGGGAATGCCTAGGGTTTGTGGGGGTGTATGCCCCCCTTGGAAGTTGCCTAGGGTTTATGGGGGTGACTACCCCTCTTGGAATTTGCCTATTTATGGGGGTGTATGCCCCTTTCGGACTTTAGGATTAGGTTTAAGTGTAGGGCTGGTGGATCTATATGTTTAGCTGGCAAAGGTTAGTCTGCAGAATTTAAAGTCTGAGCTCCTAAGCCAGCTGCTTGTATAGGAAAATCGAAACCTCTCATTATCATGTGCCAGGACACATCATCAGTAATGCACTCTCGGATCTTCGGGTGTTTCGAGCCTTTACATTAGACACCCTCCTCGAGCCGGCTCCGTCAAGTTGATCAAGCTTGCCGTGTGTATTACCCCTGGACCAAACAATGAAAGGCGACACCTCCCCTGAAATGGCTTAAACCAAGCCAATCACGCTTGGCGTATGTACTACCCCCTAGACCAGACAACGAAAGGCACAAAATTGTACAGGTCATACTACTTCTAAGGGTTTAATTCCAGGGCGGCCTAGCTCCTTGGGCCTCACTCAGGCCATGCGGAGAATCTGTAGGCCTACTTCTTAATTCCCTTAGGTAGTTGGGACTATTTTTCCAGAATTTTCACATAATGAAAGTTCTGGACTATTTTTAACCTGACCGTGGTTAAGAAGGAATCCCCAGGGACACTAACCAGAGATACCCACTCGCCCACGTGGCAGGTATCGATCCACACAACCTCTCCTATCCTTGCCTTTCCACATCATTAAGACAATAATGTAAGTAAGACAATAAATAAAAGAATAATGTTCCTACTGCTTATCTTGCGTCTGCGATTTCGACTCCAACCAATTGCCTTCAAAAAAGCGTGATTCCCGACCGGAAGGTCCAACTCGACTCTCGTCCGTCACTCGGGTCTTCTGTGGAGTCTCTAAACCCAGACAGTACTGCTATCCAGTTAAAACATCCCTCACCTTCTTCCCCCCGCAGGGCCTCTTTTAACTAATGTGATACTAAAACCTAATTGTCCACCTACTGCAAACCTGGCTGTTGCTAGGAGACCGGCTCACCTCAGCCCTTAAAGGTACATTAGCTGCTAATTGGTGAACCTCTCCATTCTTTTAACTATGAATTTTTTAACACCCGATAGGTGAAATAAAATATCTGGGTTTTCTTATTGGCCTTTCTGGGGCCGGGAGAATGAAGAGCGTGTCACTGATAGGTTAGGTTGAAATTATGCGGGCAGTGGGCTAAAAAGCCCTCTTGTGATTTCTGATCTCCCCACTTGAGATTCTGTTTCACATCACCCTGCCACTTTGATCTGGCCCACGCCTTCATTAACCAGGTCCCACACTTGCCCTTGTTGAATCCTACCCCTCTCAGAATATCAAAAGTTAATCGGGGAATGCCTAGGGTTTGTGGGGGTGTATGCCCCCCTTGGAAGTTGCCTAGGGTTTATGGGGGTGACTACCCCTCTTGGAATTTGCCTATTTATGGGGGTGTATGCCCCTTTCGGACTTTAGGATTAGGTTTAAGTGTAGGGCTGGTGGATCTATATGTTTAGCTGGCAAAGGTTAGTCTGCAGAATTTAAAGTCTGAGCTCCTAAGCCAGCTGCTTGTATAGGAAAATCGAAACCTCTCATTATCATGTGCCAGGACACATCATCAGTAATGCACTCTCGGATCTTCGGGTGTTTCGAGCCTTTACATTAGACACCCTCCTCGAGCCGGCTCCGTCAAGTTGATCAAGCTTGCCGTGTGTATTACCCCTGGACCAAACAATGAAAGGCGACACCTCCCCTGAAATGGCTTAAACCAAGCCAATCACGCTTGGCGTATGTACTACCCCCTAGACCAGACAACGAAAGGCACAAAATTGTACAGGTCATACTACTTCTAAGGGTTTAATTCCAGGGCGGCCTAGCTCCTTGGGCCTCACTCAGGCCATGCGGAGAATCTGTAGGCCTACTTCTTAATTCCCTTAGGTAGTTGGGACTATTTTTCCAGAATTTTCACATAATGAAAGTTCTGGACTATTTTTAACCTGACCGTGGTTAAGAAGGAATCCCCAGGGACACTAACCAGAGATACCCACTCGCCCACGTGGCAGGTATCGATCCACACAACCTCTCCTATCCTTGCCTTTCCACATCATTAAGACAATAATGTAAGTAAGACAATAAATAAAAGAATAATGTTCCTACTGCTTATCTTGCGTCTGCGATTTCGACTCCAACCAATTGCCTTCAAAAAAGCGTGATTCCCGACCGGAAGGTCCAACTCGACTCTCGTCCGTCACTCGGGTCTTCTGTGGAGTCTCTAAACCCAGACAGTACTGCTATCCAGTTAAAACATCCCTCACCTTCTTCCCCCCGCAGGGCCTCTTTTAACTAATGTGATACTAAAACCTAATTGTCCACCTACTGCAAACCTGGCTGTTGCTAGGAGACCGGCTCACCTCAGCCCTTAAAGGTACATTAGCTGCTAATTGGTGAACCTCTCCATTCTTTTAACTATGAATTTTTTAACACCCGATAGGTGAAATAAAATATCTGGGTTTTCTTATTGGCCTTTCTGGGGCCGGGAGAATGAAGAGCGTGTCACTGATAGGTTAGGTTGAAATTATGCGGGCAGTGGGCTAAAAAGCCCTCTTGTGATTTCTGATCTCCCCACTTGAGATTCTGTTTCACATCACCCTGCCACTTTGATCTGGCCCACGCCTTCATTAACCAGGTCCCACACTTGCCCTTGTTGAATCCTACCCCTCTCAGAATATCAAAAGTTAATCGGGGAATGCCTAGGGTTTGTGGGGGTGTATGCCCCCCTTGGAAGTTGCCTAGGGTTTATGGGGGTGACTACCCCTCTTGGAATTTGCCTATTTATGGGGGTGTATGCCCCTTTCGGACTTTAGGATTAGGTTTAAGTGTAGGGCTGGTGGATCTATATGTTTAGCTGGCAAAGGTTAGTCTGCAGAATTTAAAGTCTGAGCTCCTAAGCCAGCTGCTTGTATAGGAAAATCGAAACCTCTCATTATCATGTGCCAGGACACATCATCAGTAATGCACTCTCGGATCTTCGGGTGTTTCGAGCCTTTACATTAGACACCCTCCTCGAGCCGGCTCCGTCAAGTTGATCAAGCTTGCCGTGTGTATTACCCCTGGACCAAACAATGAAAGGCGACACCTCCCCTGAAATGGCTTAAACCAAGCCAATCACGCTTGGCGTATGTACTACCCCCTAGACCAGACAACGAAAGGCACAAAATTGTACAGGTCATACTACTTCTAAGGGTTTAATTCCAGGGCGGCCTAGCTCCTTGGGCCTCACTCAGGCCATGCGGAGAATCTGTAGGCCTACTTCTTAATTCCCTTAGGTAGTTGGGACTATTTTTCCAGAATTTTCACATAATGAAAGTTCTGGACTATTTTTAACCTGACCGTGGTTAAGAAGGAATCCCCAGGGACACTAACCAGAGATACCCACTCGCCCACGTGGCAGGTATCGATCCACACAACCTCTCCTATCCTTGCCTTTCCACATCATTAAGACAATAATGTAAGTAAGACAATAAATAAAAGAATAATGTTCCTACTGCTTATCTTGCGTCTGCGATTTCGACTCCAACCAATTGCCTTCAAAAAAGCGTGATTCCCGACCGGAAGGTCCAACTCGACTCTCGTCCGTCACTCGGGTCTTCTGTGGAGTCTCTAAACCCAGACAGTACTGCTATCCAGTTAAAACATCCCTCACCTTCTTCCCCCCGCAGGGCCTCTTTTAACTAATGTGATACTAAAACCTAATTGTCCACCTACTGCAAACCTGGCTGTTGCTAGGAGACCGGCTCACCTCAGCCCTTAAAGGTACATTAGCTGCTAATTGGTGAACCTCTCCATTCTTTTAACTATGAATTTTTTAACACCCGATAGGTGAAATAAAATATCTGGGTTTTCTTATTGGCCTTTCTGGGGCCGGGAGAATGAAGAGCGTGTCACTGATAGGTTAGGTTGAAATTATGCGGGCAGTGGGCTAAAAAGCCCTCTTGTGATTTCTGATCTCCCCACTTGAGATTCTGTTTCACATCACCCTGCCACTTTGATCTGGCCCACGCCTTCATTAACCAGGTCCCACACTTGCCCTTGTTGAATCCTACCCCTCTCAGAATATCAAAAGTTAATCGGGGAATGCCTAGGGTTTGTGGGGGTGTATGCCCCCCTTGGAAGTTGCCTAGGGTTTATGGGGGTGACTACCCCTCTTGGAATTTGCCTATTTATGGGGGTGTATGCCCCTTTCGGACTTTAGGATTAGGTTTAAGTGTAGGGCTGGTGGATCTATATGTTTAGCTGGCAAAGGTTAGTCTGCAGAATTTAAAGTCTGAGCTCCTAAGCCAGCTGCTTGTATAGGAAAATCGAAACCTCTCATTATCATGTGCCAGGACACATCATCAGTAATGCACTCTCGGATCTTCGGGTGTTTCGAGCCTTTACATTAGACACCCTCCTCGAGCCGGCTCCGTCAAGTTGATCAAGCTTGCCGTGTGTATTACCCCTGGACCAAACAATGAAAGGCGACACCTCCCCTGAAATGGCTTAAACCAAGCCAATCACGCTTGGCGTATGTACTACCCCCTAGACCAGACAACGAAAGGCACAAAATTGTACAGGTCATACTACTTCTAAGGGTTTAATTCCAGGGCGGCCTAGCTCCTTGGGCCTCACTCAGGCCATGCGGAGAATCTGTAGGCCTACTTCTTAATTCCCTTAGGTAGTTGGGACTATTTTTCCAGAATTTTCACATAATGAAAGTTCTGGACTATTTTTAACCTGACCGTGGTTAAGAAGGAATCCCCAGGGACACTAACCAGAGATACCCACTCGCCCACGTGGCAGGTATCGATCCACACAACCTCTCCTATCCTTGCCTTTCCACATCATTAAGACAATAATGTAAGTAAGACAATAAATAAAAGAATAATGTTCCTACTGCTTATCTTGCGTCTGCGATTTCGACTCCAACCAATTGCCTTCAAAAAAGCGTGATTCCCGACCGGAAGGTCCAACTCGACTCTCGTCCGTCACTCGGGTCTTCTGTGGAGTCTCTAAACCCAGACAGTACTGCTATCCAGTTAAAACATCCCTCACCTTCTTCCCCCCGCAGGGCCTCTTTTAACTAATGTGATACTAAAACCTAATTGTCCACCTACTGCAAACCTGGCTGTTGCTAGGAGACCGGCTCACCTCAGCCCTTAAAGGTACATTAGCTGCTAATTGGTGAACCTCTCCATTCTTTTAACTATGAATTTTTTAACACCCGATAGGTGAAATAAAATATCTGGGTTTTCTTATTGGCCTTTCTGGGGCCGGGAGAATGAAGAGCGTGTCACTGATAGGTTAGGTTGAAATTATGCGGGCAGTGGGCTAAAAAGCCCTCTTGTGATTTCTGATCTCCCCACTTGAGATTCTGTTTCACATCACCCTGCCACTTTGATCTGGCCCACGCCTTCATTAACCAGGTCCCACACTTGCCCTTGTTGAATCCTACCCCTCTCAGAATATCAAAAGTTAATCGGGGAATGCCTAGGGTTTGTGGGGGTGTATGCCCCCCTTGGAAGTTGCCTAGGGTTTATGGGGGTGACTACCCCTCTTGGAATTTGCCTATTTATGGGGGTGTATGCCCCTTTCGGACTTTAGGATTAGGTTTAAGTGTAGGGCTGGTGGATCTATATGTTTAGCTGGCAAAGGTTAGTCTGCAGAATTTAAAGTCTGAGCTCCTAAGCCAGCTGCTTGTATAGGAAAATCGAAACCTCTCATTATCATGTGCCAGGACACATCATCAGTAATGCACTCTCGGATCTTCGGGTGTTTCGAGCCTTTACATTAGACACCCTCCTCGAGCCGGCTCCGTCAAGTTGATCAAGCTTGCCGTGTGTATTACCCCTGGACCAAACAATGAAAGGCGACACCTCCCCTGAAATGGCTTAAACCAAGCCAATCACGCTTGGCGTATGTACTACCCCCTAGACCAGACAACGAAAGGCACAAAATTGTACAGGTCATACTACTTCTAAGGGTTTAATTCCAGGGCGGCCTAGCTCCTTGGGCCTCACTCAGGCCATGCGGAGAATCTGTAGGCCTACTTCTTAATTCCCTTAGGTAGTTGGGACTATTTTTCCAGAATTTTCACATAATGAAAGTTCTGGACTATTTTTAACCTGACCGTGGTTAAGAAGGAATCCCCAGGGACACTAACCAGAGATACCCACTCGCCCACGTGGCAGGTATCGATCCACACAACCTCTCCTATCCTTGCCTTTCCACATCATTAAGACAATAATGTAAGTAAGACAATAAATAAAAGAATAATGTTCCTACTGCTTATCTTGCGTCTGCGATTTCGACTCCAACCAATTGCCTTCAAAAAAGCGTGATTCCCGACCGGAAGGTCCAACTCGACTCTCGTCCGTCACTCGGGTCTTCTGTGGAGTCTCTAAACCCAGACAGTACTGCTATCCAGTTAAAACATCCCTCACCTTCTTCCCCCCGCAGGGCCTCTTTTAACTAATGTGATACTAAAACCTAATTGTCCACCTACTGCAAACCTGGCTGTTGCTAGGAGACCGGCTCACCTCAGCCCTTAAAGGTACATTAGCTGCTAATTGGTGAACCTCTCCATTCTTTTAACTATGAATTTTTTAACACCCGATAGGTGAAATAAAATATCTGGGTTTTCTTATTGGCCTTTCTGGGGCCGGGAGAATGAAGAGCGTGTCACTGATAGGTTAGGTTGAAATTATGCGGGCAGTGGGCTAAAAAGCCCTCTTGTGATTTCTGATCTCCCCACTTGAGATTCTGTTTCACATCACCCTGCCACTTTGATCTGGCCCACGCCTTCATTAACCAGGTCCCACACTTGCCCTTGTTGAATCCTACCCCTCTCAGAATATCAAAAGTTAATCGGGGAATGCCTAGGGTTTGTGGGGGTGTATGCCCCCCTTGGAAGTTGCCTAGGGTTTATGGGGGTGACTACCCCTCTTGGAATTTGCCTATTTATGGGGGTGTATGCCCCTTTCGGACTTTAGGATTAGGTTTAAGTGTAGGGCTGGTGGATCTATATGTTTAGCTGGCAAAGGTTAGTCTGCAGAATTTAAAGTCTGAGCTCCTAAGCCAGCTGCTTGTATAGGAAAATCGAAACCTCTCATTATCATGTGCCAGGACACATCATCAGTAATGCACTCTCGGATCTTCGGGTGTTTCGAGCCTTTACATTAGACACCCTCCTCGAGCCGGCTCCGTCAAGTTGATCAAGCTTGCCGTGTGTATTACCCCTGGACCAAACAATGAAAGGCGACACCTCCCCTGAAATGGCTTAAACCAAGCCAATCACGCTTGGCGTATGTACTACCCCCTAGACCAGACAACGAAAGGCACAAAATTGTACAGGTCATACTACTTCTAAGGGTTTAATTCCAGGGCGGCCTAGCTCCTTGGGCCTCACTCAGGCCATGCGGAGAATCTGTAGGCCTACTTCTTAATTCCCTTAGGTAGTTGGGACTATTTTTCCAGAATTTTCACATAATGAAAGTTCTGGACTATTTTTAACCTGACCGTGGTTAAGAAGGAATCCCCAGGGACACTAACCAGAGATACCCACTCGCCCACGTGGCAGGTATCGATCCACACAACCTCTCCTATCCTTGCCTTTCCACATCATTAAGACAATAATGTAAGTAAGACAATAAATAAAAGAATAATGTTCCTACTGCTTATCTTGCGTCTGCGATTTCGACTCCAACCAATTGCCTTCAAAAAAGCGTGATTCCCGACCGGAAGGTCCAACTCGACTCTCGTCCGTCACTCGGGTCTTCTGTGGAGTCTCTAAACCCAGACAGTACTGCTATCCAGTTAAAACATCCCTCACCTTCTTCCCCCCGCAGGGCCTCTTTTAACTAATGTGATACTAAAACCTAATTGTCCACCTACTGCAAACCTGGCTGTTGCTAGGAGACCGGCTCACCTCAGCCCTTAAAGGTACATTAGCTGCTAATTGGTGAACCTCTCCATTCTTTTAACTATGAATTTTTTAACACCCGATAGGTGAAATAAAATATCTGGGTTTTCTTATTGGCCTTTCTGGGGCCGGGAGAATGAAGAGCGTGTCACTGATAGGTTAGGTTGAAATTATGCGGGCAGTGGGCTAAAAAGCCCTCTTGTGATTTCTGATCTCCCCACTTGAGATTCTGTTTCACATCACCCTGCCACTTTGATCTGGCCCACGCCTTCATTAACCAGGTCCCACACTTGCCCTTGTTGAATCCTACCCCTCTCAGAATATCAAAAGTTAATCGGGGAATGCCTAGGGTTTGTGGGGGTGTATGCCCCCCTTGGAAGTTGCCTAGGGTTTATGGGGGTGACTACCCCTCTTGGAATTTGCCTATTTATGGGGGTGTATGCCCCTTTCGGACTTTAGGATTAGGTTTAAGTGTAGGGCTGGTGGATCTATATGTTTAGCTGGCAAAGGTTAGTCTGCAGAATTTAAAGTCTGAGCTCCTAAGCCAGCTGCTTGTATAGGAAAATCGAAACCTCTCATTATCATGTGCCAGGACACATCATCAGTAATGCACTCTCGGATCTTCGGGTGTTTCGAGCCTTTACATTAGACACCCTCCTCGAGCCGGCTCCGTCAAGTTGATCAAGCTTGCCGTGTGTATTACCCCTGGACCAAACAATGAAAGGCGACACCTCCCCTGAAATGGCTTAAACCAAGCCAATCACGCTTGGCGTATGTACTACCCCCTAGACCAGACAACGAAAGGCACAAAATTGTACAGGTCATACTACTTCTAAGGGTTTAATTCCAGGGCGGCCTAGCTCCTTGGGCCTCACTCAGGCCATGCGGAGAATCTGTAGGCCTACTTCTTAATTCCCTTAGGTAGTTGGGACTATTTTTCCAGAATTTTCACATAATGAAAGTTCTGGACTATTTTTAACCTGACCGTGGTTAAGAAGGAATCCCCAGGGACACTAACCAGAGATACCCACTCGCCCACGTGGCAGGTATCGATCCACACAACCTCTCCTATCCTTGCCTTTCCACATCATTAAGACAATAATGTAAGTAAGACAATAAATAAAAGAATAATGTTCCTACTGCTTATCTTGCGTCTGCGATTTCGACTCCAACCAATTGCCTTCAAAAAAGCGTGATTCCCGACCGGAAGGTCCAACTCGACTCTCGTCCGTCACTCGGGTCTTCTGTGGAGTCTCTAAACCCAGACAGTACTGCTATCCAGTTAAAACATCCCTCACCTTCTTCCCCCCGCAGGGCCTCTTTTAACTAATGTGATACTAAAACCTAATTGTCCACCTACTGCAAACCTGGCTGTTGCTAGGAGACCGGCTCACCTCAGCCCTTAAAGGTACATTAGCTGCTAATTGGTGAACCTCTCCATTCTTTTAACTATGAATTTTTTAACACCCGATAGGTGAAATAAAATATCTGGGTTTTCTTATTGGCCTTTCTGGGGCCGGGAGAATGAAGAGCGTGTCACTGATAGGTTAGGTTGAAATTATGCGGGCAGTGGGCTAAAAAGCCCTCTTGTGATTTCTGATCTCCCCACTTGAGATTCTGTTTCACATCACCCTGCCACTTTGATCTGGCCCACGCCTTCATTAACCAGGTCCCACACTTGCCCTTGTTGAATCCTACCCCTCTCAGAATATCAAAAGTTAATCGGGGAATGCCTAGGGTTTGTGGGGGTGTATGCCCCCCTTGGAAGTTGCCTAGGGTTTATGGGGGTGACTACCCCTCTTGGAATTTGCCTATTTATGGGGGTGTATGCCCCTTTCGGACTTTAGGATTAGGTTTAAGTGTAGGGCTGGTGGATCTATATGTTTAGCTGGCAAAGGTTAGTCTGCAGAATTTAAAGTCTGAGCTCCTAAGCCAGCTGCTTGTATAGGAAAATCGAAACCTCTCATTATCATGTGCCAGGACACATCATCAGTAATGCACTCTCGGATCTTCGGGTGTTTCGAGCCTTTACATTAGACACCCTCCTCGAGCCGGCTCCGTCAAGTTGATCAAGCTTGCCGTGTGTATTACCCCTGGACCAAACAATGAAAGGCGACACCTCCCCTGAAATGGCTTAAACCAAGCCAATCACGCTTGGCGTATGTACTACCCCCTAGACCAGACAACGAAAGGCACAAAATTGTACAGGTCATACTACTTCTAAGGGTTTAATTCCAGGGCGGCCTAGCTCCTTGGGCCTCACTCAGGCCATGCGGAGAATCTGTAGGCCTACTTCTTAATTCCCTTAGGTAGTTGGGACTATTTTTCCAGAATTTTCACATAATGAAAGTTCTGGACTATTTTTAACCTGACCGTGGTTAAGAAGGAATCCCCAGGGACACTAACCAGAGATACCCACTCGCCCACGTGGCAGGTATCGATCCACACAACCTCTCCTATCCTTGCCTTTCCACATCATTAAGACAATAATGTAAGTAAGACAATAAATAAAAGAATAATGTTCCTACTGCTTATCTTGCGTCTGCGATTTCGACTCCAACCAATTGCCTTCAAAAAAGCGTGATTCCCGACCGGAAGGTCCAACTCGACTCTCGTCCGTCACTCGGGTCTTCTGTGGAGTCTCTAAACCCAGACAGTACTGCTATCCAGTTAAAACATCCCTCACCTTCTTCCCCCCGCAGGGCCTCTTTTAACTAATGTGATACTAAAACCTAATTGTCCACCTACTGCAAACCTGGCTGTTGCTAGGAGACCGGCTCACCTCAGCCCTTAAAGGTACATTAGCTGCTAATTGGTGAACCTCTCCATTCTTTTAACTATGAATTTTTTAACACCCGATAGGTGAAATAAAATATCTGGGTTTTCTTATTGGCCTTTCTGGGGCCGGGAGAATGAAGAGCGTGTCACTGATAGGTTAGGTTGAAATTATGCGGGCAGTGGGCTAAAAAGCCCTCTTGTGATTTCTGATCTCCCCACTTGAGATTCTGTTTCACATCACCCTGCCACTTTGATCTGGCCCACGCCTTCATTAACCAGGTCCCACACTTGCCCTTGTTGAATCCTACCCCTCTCAGAATATCAAAAGTTAATCGGGGAATGCCTAGGGTTTGTGGGGGTGTATGCCCCCCTTGGAAGTTGCCTAGGGTTTATGGGGGTGACTACCCCTCTTGGAATTTGCCTATTTATGGGGGTGTATGCCCCTTTCGGACTTTAGGATTAGGTTTAAGTGTAGGGCTGGTGGATCTATATGTTTAGCTGGCAAAGGTTAGTCTGCAGAATTTAAAGTCTGAGCTCCTAAGCCAGCTGCTTGTATAGGAAAATCGAAACCTCTCATTATCATGTGCCAGGACACATCATCAGTAATGCACTCTCGGATCTTCGGGTGTTTCGAGCCTTTACATTAGACACCCTCCTCGAGCCGGCTCCGTCAAGTTGATCAAGCTTGCCGTGTGTATTACCCCTGGACCAAACAATGAAAGGCGACACCTCCCCTGAAATGGCTTAAACCAAGCCAATCACGCTTGGCGTATGTACTACCCCCTAGACCAGACAACGAAAGGCACAAAATTGTACAGGTCATACTACTTCTAAGGGTTTAATTCCAGGGCGGCCTAGCTCCTTGGGCCTCACTCAGGCCATGCGGAGAATCTGTAGGCCTACTTCTTAATTCCCTTAGGTAGTTGGGACTATTTTTCCAGAATTTTCACATAATGAAAGTTCTGGACTATTTTTAACCTGACCGTGGTTAAGAAGGAATCCCCAGGGACACTAACCAGAGATACCCACTCGCCCACGTGGCAGGTATCGATCCACACAACCTCTCCTATCCTTGCCTTTCCACATCATTAAGACAATAATGTAAGTAAGACAATAAATAAAAGAATAATGTTCCTACTGCTTATCTTGCGTCTGCGATTTCGACTCCAACCAATTGCCTTCAAAAAAGCGTGATTCCCGACCGGAAGGTCCAACTCGACTCTCGTCCGTCACTCGGGTCTTCTGTGGAGTCTCTAAACCCAGACAGTACTGCTATCCAGTTAAAACATCCCTCACCTTCTTCCCCCCGCAGGGCCTCTTTTAACTAATGTGATACTAAAACCTAATTGTCCACCTACTGCAAACCTGGCTGTTGCTAGGAGACCGGCTCACCTCAGCCCTTAAAGGTACATTAGCTGCTAATTGGTGAACCTCTCCATTCTTTTAACTATGAATTTTTTAACACCCGATAGGTGAAATAAAATATCTGGGTTTTCTTATTGGCCTTTCTGGGGCCGGGAGAATGAAGAGCGTGTCACTGATAGGTTAGGTTGAAATTATGCGGGCAGTGGGCTAAAAAGCCCTCTTGTGATTTCTGATCTCCCCACTTGAGATTCTGTTTCACATCACCCTGCCACTTTGATCTGGCCCACGCCTTCATTAACCAGGTCCCACACTTGCCCTTGTTGAATCCTACCCCTCTCAGAATATCAAAAGTTAATCGGGGAATGCCTAGGGTTTGTGGGGGTGTATGCCCCCCTTGGAAGTTGCCTAGGGTTTATGGGGGTGACTACCCCTCTTGGAATTTGCCTATTTATGGGGGTGTATGCCCCTTTCGGACTTTAGGATTAGGTTTAAGTGTAGGGCTGGTGGATCTATATGTTTAGCTGGCAAAGGTTAGTCTGCAGAATTTAAAGTCTGAGCTCCTAAGCCAGCTGCTTGTATAGGAAAATCGAAACCTCTCATTATCATGTGCCAGGACACATCATCAGTAATGCACTCTCGGATCTTCGGGTGTTTCGAGCCTTTACATTAGACACCCTCCTCGAGCCGGCTCCGTCAAGTTGATCAAGCTTGCCGTGTGTATTACCCCTGGACCAAACAATGAAAGGCGACACCTCCCCTGAAATGGCTTAAACCAAGCCAATCACGCTTGGCGTATGTACTACCCCCTAGACCAGACAACGAAAGGCACAAAATTGTACAGGTCATACTACTTCTAAGGGTTTAATTCCAGGGCGGCCTAGCTCCTTGGGCCTCACTCAGGCCATGCGGAGAATCTGTAGGCCTACTTCTTAATTCCCTTAGGTAGTTGGGACTATTTTTCCAGAATTTTCACATAATGAAAGTTCTGGACTATTTTTAACCTGACCGTGGTTAAGAAGGAATCCCCAGGGACACTAACCAGAGATACCCACTCGCCCACGTGGCAGGTATCGATCCACACAACCTCTCCTATCCTTGCCTTTCCACATCATTAAGACAATAATGTAAGTAAGACAATAAATAAAAGAATAATGTTCCTACTGCTTATCTTGCGTCTGCGATTTCGACTCCAACCAATTGCCTTCAAAAAAGCGTGATTCCCGACCGGAAGGTCCAACTCGACTCTCGTCCGTCACTCGGGTCTTCTGTGGAGTCTCTAAACCCAGACAGTACTGCTATCCAGTTAAAACATCCCTCACCTTCTTCCCCCCGCAGGGCCTCTTTTAACTAATGTGATACTAAAACCTAATTGTCCACCTACTGCAAACCTGGCTGTTGCTAGGAGACCGGCTCACCTCAGCCCTTAAAGGTACATTAGCTGCTAATTGGTGAACCTCTCCATTCTTTTAACTATGAATTTTTTAACACCCGATAGGTGAAATAAAATATCTGGGTTTTCTTATTGGCCTTTCTGGGGCCGGGAGAATGAAGAGCGTGTCACTGATAGGTTAGGTTGAAATTATGCGGGCAGTGGGCTAAAAAGCCCTCTTGTGATTTCTGATCTCCCCACTTGAGATTCTGTTTCACATCACCCTGCCACTTTGATCTGGCCCACGCCTTCATTAACCAGGTCCCACACTTGCCCTTGTTGAATCCTACCCCTCTCAGAATATCAAAAGTTAATCGGGGAATGCCTAGGGTTTGTGGGGGTGTATGCCCCCCTTGGAAGTTGCCTAGGGTTTATGGGGGTGGGTTAGGGTTAGGGTTAGGGTTAGGGTTAGGGTTAGGGTTAGGGTTAGGGTTAGGGTTAGGGTTAGGGTTAGGGTTAGGGTTAGGGTTAGGGTTAGGGTTAGGGTTAGGGTTAGGGTTAGGGTTAGGGTTAGGGTTAGGGTTAGGGTTAGGGTTAGGGTTAGGGTTAGGGTTAGGGTTAGGGTTAGGGTTAGGGTTAGGGTTAGGGTTAGGGTTAGGGTTAGGGTTAGGGTTAGGGTTAGGGTTAGGGTTAGGGTTAGGGTTAGGGTTAGGGTTAGGGTTAGGTTGAAATTATGCGGGCAGTGGGCTAAAAAGCCCTCTTGTGATTTCTGATCTCCCCACTTGAGATTCTGTTTCACATCACCCTGCCACTTTGATCTGGCCCACGCCTTCATTAACCAGGTCCCACACTTGCCCTTGTTGAATCCTACCCCTCTCAGAATATCAAAAGTTAATCGGGGAATGCCTAGGGTTTGTGGGGGTGTATGCCCCCCTTGGAAGTTGCCTAGGGTTTATGGGGGTGACTACCCCTCTTGGAATTTGCCTATTTATGGGGGTGTATGCCCCTTTTGGACTTTAGGATTAGGTTTAAGTGTAGGGCTGGTGGATCTATATGTTTAGCTGGCAAAGGTTAGTCTGCAGAATTTAAAGTCTGAGCTCCTAAGCCAGCTGCTTGTATAGGAAAATCGAAACCTCTCATTATCATGTGCCAGGACACATCATCAGTAATGCACTCTCGGATCTTCGGGTGTTTCGAGCCTTTACATTAGACACCCTCCTCGAGCCGGCTCCGTCAAGTTGATCAAGCTTGCCGTGTGTATTACCCCTGGACCAGACAATGAAAGGCGACACCTCCCCTGAAATGGCTTAAACCAAGCCAATCACGCTTGGCGTATGTACTACCCCCTAGACCAGACAACGAAAGGCACAAAATTGTACAGGTCATACTACTTCTAAGGGTTTAATTCCAGGGCGGCCTAGCTCCTTGGGCCTCACTCAGGCCATGCGGAGAATCTGTAGGCCTACTTCTTAATTCCCTTTAGTAGTTGGGACTATTTTTCCAGAATTTTCACATAATGAAAGTTCTGGACTATTTTTAACCTGACCGTGGTTAAGAAGGAATCCCCAGGGACACTAACCAGAGTTACCCACTCGCCCACGTGGCAGGTATCGATCCACACAACCTCTCCTATCCTTGCCTTTCCACATCATTAAGACAATAATGTAAGTAAGACAATAAATAAAAGAATAATGTTCCTACTGCTTATCTTGCGTCTGCGATTTCGACTCCAACCAATTGCCTTCAAAAAAGCGTGATTCCCGACCGGAAGGTCCAACTCGACTCTCGTCCGTCACTCGGGTCTTCTGTGGAGTCTCTAAACCCAGACAATACTGCTATCCAGTTAAAACATCCCTCACCTTCTTCCCCCCCGCAGGGCCTCTTTTAACTAATGTGATACTAAAACCTAATTGTCCACCTACTGCAAACCTGGCTGTTGCTAGGAGACCGGCTCACCTCAGCCCTTAAAGGTACATTAGCTGCTGATTAGTGAACCTCTCCATTCTTTTAACTATGAATTTTTTAACACCTGATAGGTGAAATAAAATATCTGGGTTTTCTTATTGGCCTTTCTGGGGCCGGGAGAATGAAGAGCGTGTCACTGATAGGTTAGGTTGAAATTATGCGGGCAGTGGGCTAAAAAGCCCTCTTGTGATTTCTGATCTCCCCACTTGAGATTCTGTTTCACATCACCCTGCCACTTTGATCTGGCCCACGCCTTCATTAACCAGGTCCCACACTTGCCCTTGTTGAATCCTACCCCTCTCAGAATATCAAAAGTTAATCGGGGAATGCCTAGGGTTTGTGGGGGTGTATGCCCCCCTTGGAAGTTGCCTAGGGTTTATGGGGGTGACTACCCCTCTTGGAATTTGCCTATTTATGGGGGTGTATGCCCCTTTTGGACTTTAGGATTAGGTTTAAGTGTAGGGCTGGTGGATCTATATGTTTAGCTGGCAAAGGTTAGTCTGCAGAATTTAAAGTCTGAGCTCCTAAGCCAGCTGCTTGTATAGGAAAATCGAAACCTCTCATTATCATGTGCCAGGACACATCATCAGTAATGCACTCTCGGATCTTCGGGTGTTTCGAGCCTTTACATTAGACACCCTCCTCGAGCCGGCTCCGTCAAGTTGATCAAGCTTGCCGTGTGTATTACCCCTGGACCAGACAATGAAAGGCGACACCTCCCCTGAAATGGCTTAAACCAAGCCAATCACGCTTGGCGTATGTACTACCCCCTAGACCAGACAACGAAAGGCACAAAATTGTACAGGTCATACTACTTCTAAGGGTTTAATTCCAGGGCGGCCTAGCTCCTTGGGCCTCACTCAGGCCATGCGGAGAATCTGTAGGCCTACTTCTTAATTCCCTTTAGTAGTTGGGACTATTTTTCCAGAATTTTCACATAATGAAAGTTCTGGACTATTTTTAACCTGACCGTGGTTAAGAAGGAATCCCCAGGGACACTAACCAGAGTTACCCACTCGCCCACGTGGCAGGTATCGATCCACACAACCTCTCCTATCCTTGCCTTTCCACATCATTAAGACAATAATGTAAGTAAGACAATAAATAAAAGAATAATGTTCCTACTGCTTATCTTGCGTCTGCGATTTCGACTCCAACCAATTGCCTTCAAAAAAGCGTGATTCCCGACCGGAAGGTCCAACTCGACTCTCGTCCGTCACTCGGGTCTTCTGTGGAGTCTCTAAACCCAGACAATACTGCTATCCAGTTAAAACATCCCTCACCTTCTTCCCCCCCGCAGGGCCTCTTTTAACTAATGTGATACTAAAACCTAATTGTCCACCTACTGCAAACCTGGCTGTTGCTAGGAGACCGGCTCACCTCAGCCCTTAAAGGTACATTAGCTGCTGATTAGTGAACCTCTCCATTCTTTTAACTATGAATTTTTTAACACCTGATAGGTGAAATAAAATATCTGGGTTTTCTTATTGGCCTTTCTGGGGCCGGGAGAATGAAGAGCGTGTCACTGATAGGTTAGGTTGAAATTATGCGGGCAGTGGGCTAAAAAGCCCTCTTGTGATTTCTGATCTCCCCACTTGAGATTCTGTTTCACATCACCCTGCCACTTTGATCTGGCCCACGCCTTCATTAACCAGGTCCCACACTTGCCCTTGTTGAATCCTACCCCTCTCAGAATATCAAAAGTTAATCGGGGAATGCCTAGGGTTTGTGGGGGTGTATGCCCCCCTTGGAAGTTGCCTAGGGTTTATGGGGGTGACTACCCCTCTTGGAATTTGCCTATTTATGGGGGTGTATGCCCCTTTTGGACTTTAGGATTAGGTTTAAGTGTAGGGCTGGTGGATCTATATGTTTAGCTGGCAAAGGTTAGTCTGCAGAATTTAAAGTCTGAGCTCCTAAGCCAGCTGCTTGTATAGGAAAATCGAAACCTCTCATTATCATGTGCCAGGACACATCATCAGTAATGCACTCTCGGATCTTCGGGTGTTTCGAGCCTTTACATTAGACACCCTCCTCGAGCCGGCTCCGTCAAGTTGATCAAGCTTGCCGTGTGTATTACCCCTGGACCAGACAATGAAAGGCGACACCTCCCCTGAAATGGCTTAAACCAAGCCAATCACGCTTGGCGTATGTACTACCCCCTAGACCAGACAACGAAAGGCACAAAATTGTACAGGTCATACTACTTCTAAGGGTTTAATTCCAGGGCGGCCTAGCTCCTTGGGCCTCACTCAGGCCATGCGGAGAATCTGTAGGCCTACTTCTTAATTCCCTTTAGTAGTTGGGACTATTTTTCCAGAATTTTCACATAATGAAAGTTCTGGACTATTTTTAACCTGACCGTGGTTAAGAAGGAATCCCCAGGGACACTAACCAGAGTTACCCACTCGCCCACGTGGCAGGTATCGATCCACACAACCTCTCCTATCCTTGCCTTTCCACATCATTAAGACAATAATGTAAGTAAGACAATAAATAAAAGAATAATGTTCCTACTGCTTATCTTGCGTCTGCGATTTCGACTCCAACCAATTGCCTTCAAAAAAGCGTGATTCCCGACCGGAAGGTCCAACTCGACTCTCGTCCGTCACTCGGGTCTTCTGTGGAGTCTCTAAACCCAGACAATACTGCTATCCAGTTAAAACATCCCTCACCTTCTTCCCCCCCGCAGGGCCTCTTTAAACTAATGTGATACTAAAACCTAATTGTCCACCTACTGCAAACCTGGCTGTTGCTAGGAGACCGGCTCACCTCAGCCCTTAAAGGTACATTAGCTGCTGATTAGTGAACCTCTCCATTCTTTTAACTATGAATTTTTTAACACCTGATAGGTGAAATAAAATATCTGGGTTTTCTTATTGGCCTTTCTGGGGCCGGGAGAATGAAGAGCGTGTCACTGATAGGTTAGGTTGAAATTATGCGGGCAGTGGGCTAAAAAGCCCTCTTGTGATTTCTGATCTCCCCACTTGAGATTCTGTTTCACATCACCCTGCCACTTTGATCTGGCCCACGCCTTCATTAACCAGGTCCCACACTTGCCCTTGTTGAATCCTACCCCTCTCAGAATATCAAAAGTTAATCGGGGAATGCCTAGGGTTTGTGGGGGTGTATGCCCCCCTTGGAAGTTGCCTAGGGTTTATGGGGGTGACTACCCCTCTTGGAATTTGCCTATTTATGGGGGTGTATGCCCCTTTTGGACTTTAGGATTAGGTTTAAGTGTAGGGCTGGTGGATCTATATGTTTAGCTGGCAAAGGTTAGTCTGCAGAATTTAAAGTCTGAGCTCCTAAGCCAGCTGCTTGTATAGGAAAATCGAAACCTCTCATTATCATGTGCCAGGACACATCATCAGTAATGCACTCTCGGATCTTCGGGTGTTTCGAGCCTTTACATTAGACACCCTCCTCGAGCCGGCTCCGTCAAGTTGATCAAGCTTGCCGTGTGTATTACCCCTGGACCAGACAATGAAAGGCGACACCTCCCCTGAAATGGCTTAAACCAAGCCAATCACGCTTGGCGTATGTACTACCCCCTAGACCAGACAACGAAAGGCACAAAATTGTACAGGTCATACTACTTCTAAGGGTTTAATTCCAGGGCGGCCTAGCTCCTTGGGCCTCACTCAGGCCATGCGGAGAATCTGTAGGCCTACTTCTTAATTCCCTTTAGTAGTTGGGACTATTTTTCCAGAATTTTCACATAATGAAAGTTCTGGACTATTTTTAACCTGACCGTGGTTAAGAAGGAATCCCCAGGGACACTAACCAGAGTTACCCACTCGCCCACGTGGCAGGTATCGATCCACACAACCTCTCCTATCCTTGCCTTTCCACATCATTAAGACAATAATGTAAGTAAGACAATAAATAAAAGAATAATGTTCCTACTGCTTATCTTGCGTCTGCGATTTCGACTCCAACCAATTGCCTTCAAAAAAGCGTGATTCCCGACCGGAAGGTCCAACTCGACTCTCGTCCGTCACTCGGGTCTTCTGTGGAGTCTCTAAACCCAGACAATACTGCTATCCAGTTAAAACATCCCTCACCTTCTTCCCCCCCGCAGGGCCTCTTTTAACTAATGTGATACTAAAACCTAATTGTCCACCTACTGCAAACCTGGCTGTTGCTAGGAGACCGGCTCACCTCAGCCCTTAAAGGTACATTAGCTGCTGATTAGTGAACCTCTCCATTCTTTTAACTATGAATTTTTTAACACCTGATAGGTGAAATAAAATATCTGGGTTTTCTTATTGGCCTTTCTGGGGCCGGGAGAATGAAGAGCGTGTCACTGATAGGTTAGGTTGAAATTATGCGGGCAGTGGGCTAAAAAGCCCTCTTGTGATTTCTGATCTCCCCACTTGAGATTCTGTTTCACATCACCCTGCCACTTTGATCTGGCCCACGCCTTCATTAACCAGGTCCCACACTTGCCCTTGTTGAATCCTACCCCTCTCAGAATATCAAAAGTTAATCGGGGAATGCCTAGGGTTTGTGGGGGTGTATGCCCCCCTTGGAAGTTGCCTAGGGTTTATGGGGGTGACTACCCCTCTTGGAATTTGCCTATTTATGGGGGTGTATGCCCCTTTTGGACTTTAGGATTAGGTTTAAGTGTAGGGCTGGTGGATCTATATGTTTAGCTGGCAAAGGTTAGTCTGCAGAATTTAAAGTCTGAGCTCCTAAGCCAGCTGCTTGTATAGGAAAATCGAAACCTCTCATTATCATGTGCCAGGACACATCATCAGTAATGCACTCTCGGATCTTCGGGTGTTTCGAGCCTTTACATTAGACACCCTCCTCGAGCCGGCTCCGTCAAGTTGATCAAGCTTGCCGTGTGTATTACCCCTGGACCAGACAATGAAAGGCGACACCTCCCCTGAAATGGCTTAAACCAAGCCAATCACGCTTGGCGTATGTACTACCCCCTAGACCAGACAACGAAAGGCACAAAATTGTACAGGTCATACTACTTCTAAGGGTTTAATTCCAGGGCGGCCTAGCTCCTTGGGCCTCACTCAGGCCATGCGGAGAATCTGTAGGCCTACTTCTTAATTCCCTTTAGTAGTTGGGACTATTTTTCCAGAATTTTCACATAATGAAAGTTCTGGACTATTTTTAACCTGACCGTGGTTAAGAAGGAATCCCCAGGGACACTAACCAGAGTTACCCACTCGCCCACGTGGCAGGTATCGATCCACACAACCTCTCCTATCCTTGCCTTTCCACATCATTAAGACAATAATGTAAGTAAGACAATAAATAAAAGAATAATGTTCCTACTGCTTATCTTGCGTCTGCGATTTCGACTCCAACCAATTGCCTTCAAAAAAGCGTGATTCCCGACCGGAAGGTCCAACTCGACTCTCGTCCGTCACTCGGGTCTTCTGTGGAGTCTCTAAACCCAGACAATACTGCTATCCAGTTAAAACATCCCTCACCTTCTTCCCCCCCGCAGGGCCTCTTTTAACTAATGTGATACTAAAACCTAATTGTCCACCTACTGCAAACCTGGCTGTTGCTAGGAGACCGGCTCACCTCAGCCCTTAAAGGTACATTAGCTGCTGATTAGTGAACCTCTCCATTCTTTTAACTATGAATTTTTTAACACCTGATAGGTGAAATAAAATATCTGGGTTTTCTTATTGGCCTTTCTGGGGCCGGGAGAATGAAGAGCGTGTCACTGATAGGTTAGGTTGAAATTATGCGGGCAGTGGGCTAAAAAGCCCTCTTGTGATTTCTGATCTCCCCACTTGAGATTCTGTTTCACATCACCCTGCCACTTTGATCTGGCCCACGCCTTCATTAACCAGGTCCCACACTTGCCCTTGTTGAATCCTACCCCTCTCAGAATATCAAAAGTTAATCGGGGAATGCCTAGGGTTTGTGGGGGTGTATGCCCCCCTTGGAAGTTGCCTAGGGTTTATGGGGGTGACTACCCCTCTTGGAATTTGCCTATTTATGGGGGTGTATGCCCCTTTTGGACTTTAGGATTAGGTTTAAGTGTAGGGCTGGTGGATCTATATGTTTAGCTGGCAAAGGTTAGTCTGCAGAATTTAAAGTCTGAGCTCCTAAGCCAGCTGCTTGTATAGGAAAATCGAAACCTCTCATTATCATGTGCCAGGACACATCATCAGTAATGCACTCTCGGATCTTCGGGTGTTTCGAGCCTTTACATTAGACACCCTCCTCGAGCCGGCTCCGTCAAGTTGATCAAGCTTGCCGTGTGTATTACCCCTGGACCAGACAATGAAAGGCGACACCTCCCCTGAAATGGCTTAAACCAAGCCAATCACGCTTGGCGTATGTACTACCCCCTAGACCAGACAACGAAAGGCACAAAATTGTACAGGTCATACTACTTCTAAGGGTTTAATTCCAGGGCGGCCTAGCTCCTTGGGCCTCACTCAGGCCATGCGGAGAATCTGTAGGCCTACTTCTTAATTCCCTTTAGTAGTTGGGACTATTTTTCCAGAATTTTCACATAATGAAAGTTCTGGACTATTTTTAACCTGACCGTGGTTAAGAAGGAATCCCCAGGGACACTAACCAGAGTTACCCACTCGCCCACGTGGCAGGTATCGATCCACACAACCTCTCCTATCCTTGCCTTTCCACATCATTAAGACAATAATGTAAGTAAGACAATAAATAAAAGAATAATGTTCCTACTGCTTATCTTGCGTCTGCGATTTCGACTCCAACCAATTGCCTTCAAAAAAGCGTGATTCCCGACCGGAAGGTCCAACTCGACTCTCGTCCGTCACTCGGGTCTTCTGTGGAGTCTCTAAACCCAGACAATACTGCTATCCAGTTAAAACATCCCTCACCTTCTTCCCCCCCGCAGGGCCTCTTTTAACTAATGTGATACTAAAACCTAATTGTCCACCTACTGCAAACCTGGCTGTTGCTAGGAGACCGGCTCACCTCAGCCCTTAAAGGTACATTAGCTGCTGATTAGTGAACCTCTCCATTCTTTTAACTATGAATTTTTTAACACCTGATAGGTGAAATAAAATATCTGGGTTTTCTTATTGGCCTTTCTGGGGCCGGGAGAATGAAGAGCGTGTCACTGATAGGTTAGGTTGAAATTATGCGGGCAGTGGGCTAAAAAGCCCTCTTGTGATTTCTGATCTCCCCACTTGAGATTCTGTTTCACATCACCCTGCCACTTTGATCTGGCCCACGCCTTCATTAACCAGGTCCCACACTTGCCCTTGTTGAATCCTACCCCTCTCAGAATATCAAAAGTTAATCGGGGAATGCCTAGGGTTTGTGGGGGTGTATGCCCCCCTTGGAAGTTGCCTAGGGTTTATGGGGGTGACTACCCCTCTTGGAATTTGCCTATTTATGGGGGTGTATGCCCCTTTTGGACTTTAGGATTAGGTTTAAGTGTAGGGCTGGTGGATCTATATGTTTAGCTGGCAAAGGTTAGTCTGCAGAATTTAAAGTCTGAGCTCCTAAGCCAGCTGCTTGTATAGGAAAATCGAAACCTCTCATTATCATGTGCCAGGACACATCATCAGTAATGCACTCTCGGATCTTCGGGTGTTTCGAGCCTTTACATTAGACACCCTCCTCGAGCCGGCTCCGTCAAGTTGATCAAGCTTGCCGTGTGTATTACCCCTGGACCAGACAATGAAAGGCGACACCTCCCCTGAAATGGCTTAAACCAAGCCAATCACGCTTGGCGTATGTACTACCCCCTAGACCAGACAACGAAAGGCACAAAATTGTACAGGTCATACTACTTCTAAGGGTTTAATTCCAGGGCGGCCTAGCTCCTTGGGCCTCACTCAGGCCATGCGGAGAATCTGTAGGCCTACTTCTTAATTCCCTTTAGTAGTTGGGACTATTTTTCCAGAATTTTCACATAATGAAAGTTCTGGACTATTTTTAACCTGACCGTGGTTAAGAAGGAATCCCCAGGGACACTAACCAGAGTTACCCACTCGCCCACGTGGCAGGTATCGATCCACACAACCTCTCCTATCCTTGCCTTTCCACATCATTAAGACAATAATGTAAGTAAGACAATAAATAAAAGAATAATGTTCCTACTGCTTATCTTGCGTCTGCGATTTCGACTCCAACCAATTGCCTTCAAAAAAGCGTGATTCCCGACCGGAAGGTCCAACTCGACTCTCGTCCGTCACTCGGGTCTTCTGTGGAGTCTCTAAACCCAGACAATACTGCTATCCAGTTAAAACATCCCTCACCTTCTTCCCCCCCGCAGGGCCTCTTTTAACTAATGTGATACTAAAACCTAATTGTCCACCTACTGCAAACCTGGCTGTTGCTAGGAGACCGGCTCACCTCAGCCCTTAAAGGTACATTAGCTGCTGATTAGTGAACCTCTCCATTCTTTTAACTATGAATTTTTTAACACCTGATAGGTGAAATAAAATATCTGGGTTTTCTTATTGGCCTTTCTGGGGCCGGGAGAATGAAGAGCGTGTCACTGATAGGTTAGGTTGAAATTATGCGGGCAGTGGGCTAAAAAGCCCTCTTGTGATTTCTGATCTCCCCACTTGAGATTCTGTTTCACATCACCCTGCCACTTTGATCTGGCCCACGCCTTCATTAACCAGGTCCCACACTTGCCCTTGTTGAATCCTACCCCTCTCAGAATATCAAAAGTTAATCGGGGAATGCCTAGGGTTTGTGGGGGTGTATGCCCCCCTTGGAAGTTGCCTAGGGTTTATGGGGGTGACTACCCCTCTTGGAATTTGCCTATTTATGGGGGTGTATGCCCCTTTTGGACTTTAGGATTAGGTTTAAGTGTAGGGCTGGTGGATCTATATGTTTAGCTGGCAAAGGTTAGTCTGCAGAATTTAAAGTCTGAGCTCCTAAGCCAGCTGCTTGTATAGGAAAATCGAAACCTCTCATTATCATGTGCCAGGACACATCATCAGTAATGCACTCTCGGATCTTCGGGTGTTTCGAGCCTTTACATTAGACACCCTCCTCGAGCCGGCTCCGTCAAGTTGATCAAGCTTGCCGTGTGTATTACCCCTGGACCAGACAATGAAAGGCGACACCTCCCCTGAAATGGCTTAAACCAAGCCAATCACGCTTGGCGTATGTACTACCCCCTAGACCAGACAACGAAAGGCACAAAATTGTACAGGTCATACTACTTCTAAGGGTTTAATTCCAGGGCGGCCTAGCTCCTTGGGCCTCACTCAGGCCATGCGGAGAATCTGTAGGCCTACTTCTTAATTCCCTTTAGTAGTTGGGACTATTTTTCCAGAATTTTCACATAATGAAAGTTCTGGACTATTTTTAACCTGACCGTGGTTAAGAAGGAATCCCCAGGGACACTAACCAGAGTTACCCACTCGCCCACGTGGCAGGTATCGATCCACACAACCTCTCCTATCCTTGCCTTTCCACATCATTAAGACAATAATGTAAGTAAGACAATAAATAAAAGAATAATGTTCCTACTGCTTATCTTGCGTCTGCGATTTCGACTCCAACCAATTGCCTTCAAAAAAGCGTGATTCCCGACCGGAAGGTCCAACTCGACTCTCGTCCGTCACTCGGGTCTTCTGTGGAGTCTCTAAACCCAGACAATACTGCTATCCAGTTAAAACATCCCTCACCTTCTTCCCCCCCGCAGGGCCTCTTTTAACTAATGTGATACTAAAACCTAATTGTCCACCTACTGCAAACCTGGCTGTTGCTAGGAGACCGGCTCACCTCAGCCCTTAAAGGTACATTAGCTGCTGATTAGTGAACCTCTCCATTCTTTTAACTATGAATTTTTTAACACCTGATAGGTGAAATAAAATATCTGGGTTTTCTTATTGGCCTTTCTGGGGCCGGGAGAATGAAGAGCGTGTCACTGATAGGTTAGGTTGAAATTATGCGGGCAGTGGGCTAAAAAGCCCTCTTGTGATTTCTGATCTCCCCACTTGAGATTCTGTTTCACATCACCCTGCCACTTTGATCTGGCCCACGCCTTCATTAACCAGGTCCCACACTTGCCCTTGTTGAATCCTACCCCTCTCAGAATATCAAAAGTTAATCGGGGAATGCCTAGGGTTTGTGGGGGTGTATGCCCCCCTTGGAAGTTGCCTAGGGTTTATGGGGGTGACTACCCCTCTTGGAATTTGCCTATTTATGGGGGTGTATGCCCCTTTTGGACTTTAGGATTAGGTTTAAGTGTAGGGCTGGTGGATCTATATGTTTAGCTGGCAAAGGTTAGTCTGCAGAATTTAAAGTCTGAGCTCCTAAGCCAGCTGCTTGTATAGGAAAATCGAAACCTCTCATTATCATGTGCCAGGACACATCATCAGTAATGCACTCTCGGATCTTCGGGTGTTTCGAGCCTTTACATTAGACACCCTCCTCGAGCCGGCTCCGTCAAGTTGATCAAGCTTGCCGTGTGTATTACCCCTGGACCAGACAATGAAAGGCGACACCTCCCCTGAAATGGCTTAAACCAAGCCAATCACGCTTGGCGTATGTACTACCCCCTAGACCAGACAACGAAAGGCACAAAATTGTACAGGTCATACTACTTCTAAGGGTTTAATTCCAGGGCGGCCTAGCTCCTTGGGCCTCACTCAGGCCATGCGGAGAATCTGTAGGCCTACTTCTTAATTCCCTTTAGTAGTTGGGACTATTTTTCCAGAATTTTCACATAATGAAAGTTCTGGACTATTTTTAACCTGACCGTGGTTAAGAAGGAATCCCCAGGGACACTAACCAGAGTTACCCACTCGCCCACGTGGCAGGTATCGATCCACACAACCTCTCCTATCCTTGCCTTTCCACATCATTAAGACAATAATGTAAGTAAGACAATAAATAAAAGAATAATGTTCCTACTGCTTATCTTGCGTCTGCGATTTCGACTCCAACCAATTGCCTTCAAAAAAGCGTGATTCCCGACCGGAAGGTCCAACTCGACTCTCGTCCGTCACTCGGGTCTTCTGTGGAGTCTCTAAACCCAGACAATACTGCTATCCAGTTAAAACATCCCTCACCTTCTTCCCCCCCGCAGGGCCTCTTTTAACTAATGTGATACTAAAACCTAATTGTCCACCTACTGCAAACCTGGCTGTTGCTAGGAGACCGGCTCACCTCAGCCCTTAAAGGTACATTAGCTGCTGATTAGTGAACCTCTCCATTCTTTTAACTATGAATTTTTTAACACCTGATAGGTGAAATAAAATATCTGGGTTTTCTTATTGGCCTTTCTGGGGCCGGGAGAATGAAGAGCGTGTCACTGATAGGTTAGGTTGAAATTATGCGGGCAGTGGGCTAAAAAGCCCTCTTGTGATTTCTGATCTCCCCACTTGAGATTCTGTTTCACATCACCCTGCCACTTTGATCTGGCCCACGCCTTCATTAACCAGGTCCCACACTTGCCCTTGTTGAATCCTACCCCTCTCAGAATATCAAAAGTTAATCGGGGAATGCCTAGGGTTTGTGGGGGTGTATGCCCCCCTTGGAAGTTGCCTAGGGTTTATGGGGGTGACTACCCCTCTTGGAATTTGCCTATTTATGGGGGTGTATGCCCCTTTTGGACTTTAGGATTAGGTTTAAGTGTAGGGCTGGTGGATCTATATGTTTAGCTGGCAAAGGTTAGTCTGCAGAATTTAAAGTCTGAGCTCCTAAGCCAGCTGCTTGTATAGGAAAATCGAAACCTCTCATTATCATGTGCCAGGACACATCATCAGTAATGCACTCTCGGATCTTCGGGTGTTTCGAGCCTTTACATTAGACACCCTCCTCGAGCCGGCTCCGTCAAGTTGATCAAGCTTGCCGTGTGTATTACCCCTGGACCAGACAATGAAAGGCGACACCTCCCCTGAAATGGCTTAAACCAAGCCAATCACGCTTGGCGTATGTACTACCCCCTAGACCAGACAACGAAAGGCACAAAATTGTACAGGTCATACTACTTCTAAGGGTTTAATTCCAGGGCGGCCTAGCTCCTTGGGCCTCACTCAGGCCATGCGGAGAATCTGTAGGCCTACTTCTTAATTCCCTTTAGTAGTTGGGACTATTTTTCCAGAATTTTCACATAATGAAAGTTCTGGACCATTTTTAACCTGACCGTGGTTAAGAAGGAATCCCCAGGGACACTAACCAGAGTTACCCACTCGCCCACGTGGCAGGTATCGATCCACACAACCTCTCCTATCCTTGCCTTTCCACATCATTAAGACAATAATGTAAGTAAGACAATAAATAAAAGAATAATGTTCCTACTGCTTATCTTGCGTCTGCGATTTCGACTCCAACCAATTGCCTTCAAAAAAGCGTGATTCCCGACCGGAAGGTCCAACTCGACTCTCGTCCGTCACTCGGGTCTTCTGTGGAGTCTCTAAACCCAGACAATACTGCTATCCAGTTAAAACATCCCTCACCTTCTTCCCCCCCGCAGGGCCTCTTTTAACTAATGTGATACTAAAACCTAATTGTCCACCTACTGCAAACCTGGCTGTTGCTAGGAGACCGGCTCACCTCAGCCCTTAAAGGTACATTAGCTGCTGATTAGTGAACCTCTCCATTCTTTTAACTATGAATTTTTTAACACCTGATAGGTGAAATAAAATATCTGGGTTTTCTTATTGGCCTTTCTGGGGCCGGGAGAATGAAGAGCGTGTCACTGATAGGTTAGGTTGAAATTATGCGGGCAGTGGGCTAAAAAGCCCTCTTGTGATTTCTGATCTCCCCACTTGAGATTCTGTTTCACATCACCCTGCCACTTTGATCTGGCCCACGCCTTCATTAACCAGGTCCCACACTTGCCCTTGTTGAATCCTACCCCTCTCAGAATATCAAAAGTTAATCGGGGAATGCCTAGGGTTTGTGGGGGTGTATGCCCCCCTTGGAAGTTGCCTAGGGTTTATGGGGGTGACTACCCCTCTTGGAATTTGCCTATTTATGGGGGTGTATGCCCCTTTTGGACTTTAGGATTAGGTTTAAGTGTAGGGCTGGTGGATCTATATGTTTAGCTGGCAAAGGTTAGTCTGCAGAATTTAAAGTCTGAGCTCCTAAGCCAGCTGCTTGTATAGGAAAATCGAAACCTCTCATTATCATGTGCCAGGACACATCATCAGTAATGCACTCTCGGATCTTCGGGTGTTTCGAGCCTTTACATTAGACACCCTCCTCGAGCCGGCTCCGTCAAGTTGATCAAGCTTGCCGTGTGTATTACCCCTGGACCAGACAATGAAAGGCGACACCTCCCCTGAAATGGCTTAAACCAAGCCAATCACGCTTGGCGTATGTACTACCCCCTAGACCAGACAACGAAAGGCACAAAATTGTACAGGTCATACTACTTCTAAGGGTTTAATTCCAGGGCGGCCTAGCTCCTTGGGCCTCACTCAGGCCATGCGGAGAATCTGTAGGCCTACTTCTTAATTCCCTTTAGTAGTTGGGACTATTTTTCCAGAATTTTCACATAATGAAAGTTCTGGACTATTTTTAACCTGACCGTGGTTAAGAAGGAATCCCCAGGGACACTAACCAGAGTTACCCACTCGCCCACGTGGCAGGTATCGATCCACACAACCTCTCCTATCCTTGCCTTTCCACATCATTAAGACAATAATGTAAGTAAGACAATAAATAAAAGAATAATGTTCCTACTGCTTATCTTGCGTCTGCGATTTCGACTCCAACCAATTGCCTTCAAAAAAGCGTGATTCCCGACCGGAAGGTCCAACTCGACTCTCGTCCGTCACTCGGGTCTTCTGTGGAGTCTCTAAACCCAGACAATACTGCTATCCAGTTAAAACATCCCTCACCTTCTTCCCCCCCGCAGGGCCTCTTTTAACTAATGTGATACTAAAACCTAATTGTCCACCTACTGCAAACCTGGCTGTTGCTAGGAGACCGGCTCACCTCAGCCCTTAAAGGTACATTAGCTGCTGATTAGTGAACCTCTCCATTCTTTTAACTATGAATTTTTTAACACCTGATAGGTGAAATAAAATATCTGGGTTTTCTTATTGGCCTTTCTGGGGCCGGGAGAATGAAGAGCGTGTCACTGATAGGTTAGGTTGAAATTATGCGGGCAGTGGGCTAAAAAGCCCTCTTGTGATTTCTGATCTCCCCACTTGAGATTCTGTTTCACATCACCCTGCCACTTTGATCTGGCCCACGCCTTCATTAACCAGGTCCCACACTTGCCCTTGTTGAATCCTACCCCTCTCAGAATATCAAAAGTTAATCGGGGAATGCCTAGGGTTTGTGGGGGTGTATGCCCCCCTTGGAAGTTGCCTAGGGTTTATGGGGGTGACTACCCCTCTTGGAATTTGCCTATTTATGGGGGTGTATGCCCCTTTTGGACTTTAGGATTAGGTTTAAGTGTAGGGCTGGTGGATCTATATGTTTAGCTGGCAAAGGTTAGTCTGCAGAATTTAAAGTCTGAGCTCCTAAGCCAGCTGCTTGTATAGGAAAATCGAAACCTCTCATTATCATGTGCCAGGACACATCATCAGTAATGCACTCTCGGATCTTCGGGTGTTTCGAGCCTTTACATTAGACACCCTCCTCGAGCCGGCTCCGTCAAGTTGATCAAGCTTGCCGTGTGTATTACCCCTGGACCAGACAATGAAAGGCGACACCTCCCCTGAAATGGCTTAAATCAAGCCAATCACGCTTGGCGTATGTACTACCCCCTAGACCAGACAACGAAAGGCACAAAATTGTACAGGTCATACTACTTCTAAGGGTTTAATTCCAGGGCGGCCTAGCTCCTTGGGCCTCACTCAGGCCATGCGGAGAATCTGTAGGCCTACTTCTTAATTCCCTTTAGTAGTTGGGACTATTTTTCCAGAATTTTCACATAATGAAAGTTCTGGACTATTTTTAACCTGACCGTGGTTAAGAAGGAATCCCCAGGGACACTAACCAGAGTTACCCACTCGCCCACGTGGCAGGTATCGATCCACACAACCTCTCCTATCCTTGCCTTTCCACATCATTAAGACAATAATGTAAGTAAGACAATAAATAAAAGAATAATGTTCCTACTGCTTATCTTGCGTCTGCGATTTCGACTCCAACCAATTGCCTTCAAAAAAGCGTGATTCCCGACCGGAAGGTCCAACTCGACTCTCGTCCGTCACTCGGGTCTTCTGTGGAGTCTCTAAACCCAGACAATACTGCTATCCAGTTAAAACATCCCTCACCTTCTTCCCCCCCGCAGGGCCTCTTTTAACTAATGTGATACTAAAACCTAATTGTCCACCTACTGCAAACCTGGCTGTTGCTAGGAGACCGGCTCACCTCAGCCCTTAAAGGTACATTAGCTGCTGATTAGTGAACCTCTCCATTCTTTTAACTATGAATTTTTTAACACCTGATAGGTGAAATAAAATATCTGGGTTTTCTTATTGGCCTTTCTGGGGCCGGGAGAATGAAGAGCGTGTCACTGATAGGTTAGGTTGAAATTATGCGGGCAGTGGGCTAAAAAGCCCTCTTGTGATTTCTGATCTCCCCACTTGAGATTCTGTTTCACATCACCCTGCCACTTTGATCTGGCCCACGCCTTCATTAACCAGGTCCCACACTTGCCCTTGTTGAATCCTACCCCTCTCAGAATATCAAAAGTTAATCGGGGAATGCCTAGGGTTTGTGGGGGTGTATGCCCCCCTTGGAAGTTGCCTAGGGTTTATGGGGGTGACTACCCCTCTTGGAATTTGCCTATTTATGGGGGTGTATGCCCCTTTTGGACTTTAGGATTAGGTTTAAGTGTAGGGCTGGTGGATCTATATGTTTAGCTGGCAAAGGTTAGTCTGCAGAATTTAAAGTCTGAGCTCCTAAGCCAGCTGCTTGTATAGGAAAATCGAAACCTCTCATTATCATGTGCCAGGACACATCATCAGTAATGCACTCTCGGATCTTCGGGTGTTTCGAGCCTTTACATTAGACACCCTCCTCGAGCCGGCTCCGTCAAGTTGATCAAGCTTGCCGTGTGTATTACCCCTGGACCAGACAATGAAAGGCGACACCTCCCCTGAAATGGCTTAAATCAAGCCAATCACGCTTGGCGTATGTACTACCCCCTAGACCAGACAACGAAAGGCACAAAATTGTACAGGTCATACTACTTCTAAGGGTTTAATTCCAGGGCGGCCTAGCTCCTTGGGCCTCACTCAGGCCATGCGGAGAATCTGTAGGCCTACTTCTTAATTCCCTTTAGTAGTTGGGACTATTTTTCCAGAATTTTCACATAATGAAAGTTCTGGACTATTTTTAACCTGACCGTGGTTAAGAAGGAATCCCCAGGGACACTAACCAGAGTTACCCACTCGCCCACGTGGCAGGTATCGATCCACACAACCTCTCCTATCCTTGCCTTTCCACATCATTAAGACAATAATGTAAGTAAGACAATAAATAAAAGAATAATGTTCCTACTGCTTATCTTGCGTCTGCGATTTCGACTCCAACCAATTGCCTTCAAAAAAGCGTGATTCCCGACCGGAAGGTCCAACTCGACTCTCGTCCGTCACTCGGGTCTTCTGTGGAGTCTCTAAACCCAGACAATACTGCTATCCAGTTAAAACATCCCTCACCTTCTTCCCCCCCGCAGGGCCTCTTTTAACTAATGTGATACTAAAACCTAATTGTCCACCTACTGCAAACCTGGCTGTTGCTAGGAGACCGGCTCACCTCAGCCCTTAAAGGTACATTAGCTGCTGATTAGTGAACCTCTCCATTCTTTTAACTATGAATTTTTTAACACCTGATAGGTGAAATAAAATATCTGGGTTTTCTTATTGGCCTTTCTGGGGCCGGGAGAATGAAGAGCGTGTCACTGATAGGTTAGGTTGAAATTATGCGGGCAGTGGGCTAAAAAGCCCTCTTGTGATTTCTGATCTCCCCACTTGAGATTCTGTTTCACATCACCCTGCCACTTTGATCTGGCCCACGCCTTCATTAACCAGGTCCCACACTTGCCCTTGTTGAATCCTACCCCTCTCAGAATATCAAAAGTTAATCGGGGAATGCCTAGGGTTTGTGGGGGTGTATGCCCCCCTTGGAAGTTGCCTAGGGTTTATGGGGGTGACTACCCCTCTTGGAATTTGCCTATTTATGGGGGTGTATGCCCCTTTTGGACTTTAGGATTAGGTTTAAGTGTAGGGCTGGTGGATCTATATGTTTAGCTGGCAAAGGTTAGTCTGCAGAATTTAAAGTCTGAGCTCCTAAGCCAGCTGCTTGTATAGGAAAATCGAAACCTCTCATTATCATGTGCCAGGACACATCATCAGTAATGCACTCTCGGATCTTCGGGTGTTTCGAGCCTTTACATTAGACACCCTCCTCGAGCCGGCTCCGTCAAGTTGATCAAGCTTGCCGTGTGTATTACCCCTGGACCAGACAATGAAAGGCGACACCTCCCCTGAAATGGCTTAAACCAAGCCAATCACGCTTGGCGTATGTACTACCCCCTAGACCAGACAACGAAAGGCACAAAATTGTACAGGTCATACTACTTCTAAGGGTTTAATTCCAGGGCGGCCTAGCTCCTTGGGCCTCACTCAGGCCATGCGGAGAATCTGTAGGCCTACTTCTTAATTCCCTTTAGTAGTTGGGACTATTTTTCCAGAATTTTCACATAATGAAAGTTCTGGACTATTTTTAACCTGACCGTGGTTAAGAAGGAATCCCCAGGGACACTAACCAGAGTTACCCACTCGCCCACGTGGCAGGTATCGATCCACACAACCTCTCCTATCCTTGCCTTTCCACATCATTAAGACAATAATGTAAGTAAGACAATAAATAAAAGAATAATGTTCCTACTGCTTATCTTGCGTCTGCGATTTCGACTCCAACCAATTGCCTTCAAAAAAGCGTGATTCCCGACCGGAAGGTCCAACTCGACTCTCGTCCGTCACTCGGGTCTTCTGTGGAGTCTCTAAACCCAGACAATACTGCTATCCAGTTAAAACATCCCTCACCTTCTTCCCCCCCGCAGGGCCTCTTTTAACTAATGTGATACTAAAACCTAATTGTCCACCTACTGCAAACCTGGCTGTTGCTAGGAGACCGGCTCACCTCAGCCCTTAAAGGTACATTAGCTGCTGATTAGTGAACCTCTCCATTCTTTTAACTATGAATTTTTTAACACCTGATAGGTGAAATAAAATATCTGGGTTTTCTTATTGGCCTTTCTGGGGCCGGGAGAATGAAGAGCGTGTCACTGATAGGTTAGGTTGAAATTATGCGGGCAGTGGGCTAAAAAGCCCTCTTGTGATTTCTGATCTCCCCACTTGAGATTCTGTTTCACATCACCCTGCCACTTTGATCTGGCCCACGCCTTCATTAACCAGGTCCCACACTTGCCCTTGTTGAATCCTACCCCTCTCAGAATATCAAAAGTTAATCGGGGAATGCCTAGGGTTTGTGGGGGTGTATGCCCCCCTTGGAAGTTGCCTAGGGTTTATGGGGGTGACTACCCCTCTTGGAATTTGCCTATTTATGGGGGTGTATGCCCCTTTTGGACTTTAGGATTAGGTTTAAGTGTAGGGCTGGTGGATCTATATGTTTAGCTGGCAAAGGTTAGTCTGCAGAATTTAAAGTCTGAGCTCCTAAGCCAGCTGCTTGTATAGGAAAATCGAAACCTCTCATTATCATGTGCCAGGACACATCATCAGTAATGCACTCTCGGATCTTCGGGTGTTTCGAGCCTTTACATTAGACACCCTCCTCGAGCCGGCTCCGTCAAGTTGATCAAGCTTGCCGTGTGTATTACCCCTGGACCAGACAATGAAAGGCGACACCTCCCCTGAAATGGCTTAAACCAAGCCAATCACGCTTGGCGTATGTACTACCCCCTAGACCAGACAACGAAAGGCACAAAATTGTACAGGTCATACTACTTCTAAGGGTTTAATTCCAGGGCGGCCTAGCTCCTTGGGCCTCACTCAGGCCATGCGGAGAATCTGTAGGCCTACTTCTTAATTCCCTTTAGTAGTTGGGACTATTTTTCCAGAATTTTCACATAATGAAAGTTCTGGACTATTTTTAACCTGACCGTGGTTAAGAAGGAATCCCCAGGGACACTAACCAGAGTTACCCACTCGCCCACGTGGCAGGTATCGATCCACACAACCTCTCCTATCCTTGCCTTTCCACATCATTAAGACAATAATGTAAGTAAGACAATAAATAAAAGAATAATGTTCCTACTGCTTATCTTGCGTCTGCGATTTCGACTCCAACCGCATTAGGGTTAGGGTTAGGGTTAGGGTTAGGGTTAGGGTTAGGGTTAGGGTTAGGGTTAGGGTTAGGGTTAGGGTTAGGGTTAGGGTTAGGGTTAGGGTTAGGGTTAGGGTTAGGGTTAGGGTTAGGGTTAGGGTTAGGGTTAGGGTTAGGGTTAGGGTTAGGGTTAGGGTTAGGGTTAGGGTTAGGGTTAGGGTTAGGGTTAGGGTTAGGGTTAGGGTTAGGGTTAGGGTTAGGGTTAGGGTTAGGGTTAGGGTTAGGGTTAGGGTTAGGGTTAGGGTTAGGGTTAGGGTTAGGGTTAGGGTTAGGGTTAGGGTTAGGGTTAGGGTTAGGGGTTAGGGTTAGGGTTAGGGTTAGGGTTAGGGTTAGGGTTAGGGTTAGGTTAGGGTTAGGGTTAGGGTTAGGGTCAGGGTTAGGGTTAGGGTTAGGGTTAGGGTTAGGGTTAGGGTTAGGGTTAGGGTTAGGGTTAGGGTTAGGGTTAGGGTTAGGGTTAGGGTTAGGGTTAGGGTTAGGGTTAGGGTTAGGGTTAGGGTTAGGGTTAGGGTTAGGGTTAGGGTTAGGGTTAGGGTTAGGGTTAGGGTTAGGGTTAGGGTTAGGGTTAGGGTTAGGGTTAGGGTTAGGGTTAGGGTTAGGGTTAGGGTTAGGGTTAGGGTTAGGGTTAGGGTTAGGGTTAGGGTTAGGGTTAGGGTTAGGGTTAGGGTTAGGGTTAGGGTTAGGGTCCGCGTTAGGGTTAGGGTTAGGGTTAGGGTTAGGGTTAGGGTTAGGGTTAGGGTTAGGGTTAGGGTTAGGGTTAGGGTTAGGGTTAGGGTTAGGGTTAGGGTTAGGGTTAGGGTTAGGGTTAGGGTTAGGGTTAGGGTTAGGGTTAGGGTTAGGGTTAGGGTTAGGGTTAGGGTTAGGGTTAGGGTTAGGGTTAGGGTTAGGGTTAGGGTTAGGGTTAGGGTTAGGGTTAGGGTTAGGGTTAGGGTTAGGGTTAGGGTTAGGGTTAGGGTTAGGGTTAGGGTTAGGGTTAGGGTTAGGGTTAGGGTTAGGGTTAGGGTTAGGGTTAGGGTTAGGGTTAGGGTTAGGGTTAGGGTTAGGGTTAGGGTTAGGGTTAGGGTTAGGGTTAGGGTTAGGGTTAGGGTTAGGGTTAGGGTTAGGGTTAGGGTTAGGGTTAGGGTTAGGGTTAGGGTTAGGGTTAGGGTTAGGGTTAGGGTTAGGGTTAGGGTTAGGGTTAGGGTTAGGGTTAGGGTTAGGGTTAGGGTTAGGGTTAGGGTTAGGGTTAGGGTTAGGGTTAGGGTTAGGGTTAGGGTTAGGGTTAGGGTTAGGGTTAGGGTTAGGGTTAGGGTTAGGGTTAGGGTTAGGGTTAGGGTTAGGGTTAGGGTTAGGGTTAGGGTTAGGGTTAGGGTTAGGGTTAGGGTTAGGGTTAGGGTTAGGGTTAGGGTTAGGGTTAGGGTTAGGGTTAGGGTTAGGGTTAGGGTTAGGGTTAGGGTTAGGGTTAGGGTTAGGGTTAGGGTTAGGGTTAGGGTTAGGGTTAGGGTTAGGGTTAGGGTTAGGGTTAGGGTTAGGGTTAGGGTTAGGGTTAGGGTTAGGGTTAGGGTTAGGGTTAGGGTTAGGGTTAGGGTTAGGGTTAGGGTTAGGGTTAGGGTTAGGGTTAGGGTTAGGGTTAGGGTTAGGGTTAGGGTTAGGGTTAGGGTTAGGGTTAGGGTTAGGGTTAGGGTTAGGGTTAGGGTTAGGGTTAGGGTTAGGGTTAGGGTTAGGGTTAGGGTTAGGGTTAGGGTTAGGGTTAGGGTTAGGGTTAGGGTTAGGGTTAGGGTTAGGGTTAGGGTTAGGGTTAGGGTTAGGGTTAGGGTTAGGGTTAGGGTTAGGGTTAGGGTTAGGGTTAGGGTTAGGGTTAGGGTTAGGGTTAGGGTTAGGGTTAGGGTTAGGGTTAGGGTTAGGGTTAGGGTTAGGGTTAGGGTTAGGGTTAGGGTTAGGGTTAGGGTTAGGGTTAGGGTTAGGGTTAGGGTTAGGGTTAGGGTTAGGGTTAGGGTTAGGGTTAGGGTTAGGGTTAGGGTTAGGGTTAGGGTTAGGGTTAGGGTTAGGGTTAGGGTTAGGGTTAGGGTTAGGGTTAGGGTTAGGGTTAGGGTTAGGGTTAGGGTTAGGGTTAGGGTTAGGGTTAGGGTTAGGGTTAGGGTTAGGGTTAGGGTTAGGGTTAGGGTTAGGGTTAGGGTTAGGGTTAGGGTTAGGGTTAGGGTTAGGGTTAGGGTGGTTAGGGTTAGGGTTAGGGTTAGGGTTAGGGTTAGGGTTAGGGTTAGGGTTAGGGTTAGGGTTAGGGTTAGGGTTAGGGTTAGGGTTAGGGTTAGGGTTAGGGTTAGGGTTAGGGTTAGGGTTAGGGTTAGGGTTAGGGTTAGGGTTAGGGTTAGGGTTAGGGTTAGGGTTAGGGTTAGGGTTAGGGTTAGGGTTAGGGTTAGGGTTAGGGTTAGGGTTAGGGTTAGGGTTAGGGTTAGGGTTAGGGTTAGGGTTAGGGTTAGGGTTAGGGTTAGGGTTAGGGTTAGGGTTAGGGTTAGGGTTAGGGTTAGGGTTAGGGTTAGGGTTAGGGTTAGGGTTAGGGTTAGGGTTAGGGTTAGGGTTAGGGTTAGGGTTAGGGTTAGGGTTAGGGTTAGGGTTAGGGTTAGGGTTAGGGTTAGGGTTAGGGTTAGGGTTAGGGTTAGGGTTAGGGTTAGGGTTAGGGTTAGGGTTAGGGTTAGGGTTAGGGTTAGGGTTAGGGTTAGGGTTAGGGTTAGGGTTAGGGTTAGGGTTAGGGTTAGGGTTAGGGTTAGGGTTAGGGTTAGGGTTAGGGTTAGGGTTAGGGTTAGGGTTAGGGTTAGGGTTAGGGTTAGGGTTAGGGTTAGGGTTAGGGTTAGGGTTAGGGTTAGGGTTAGGGTTAGGGTTAGGGTTAGGGTTAGGGTTAGGGTTAGGGTTAGGGTTAGGGTTAGGGTTAGGGTTAGGGTTAGGGTTAGGGTTAGGGTTAGGGTTAGGGTTAGGGTTAGGGTTAGGGTTAGGGTTAGGGTTAGGGTTAGGGTTAGGGTTAGGGTTAGGGTTAGGGTTAGGGTTAGGGTTAGGGTTAGGGTTAGGGTTAGGGTTAGGGTTAGGGTTAGGGTTAGGGTTAGGGTTAGGGTTAGGGTTAGGGTTAGGGTTAGGGTTAGGGTTAGGGTTAGGGTTAGGGTTAGGGTTAGGGTTAGGGTTAGGGTTAGGGTTAGGGTTAGGGTTAGGGTTAGGGTTAGGGTTAGGGTTAGGGTTAGGGTTAGGGTTAGGGTTAGGGTTAGGGTTAGGGTTAGGGTTAGGGTTAGGGTTAGGGTTAGGGTTAGGGTTAGGGTTAGGGTTAGGGTTAGGGTTAGGGTTAGGGTTAGGGTTAGGGTTAGGGTTAGGGTTAGGGTTAGGGTTAGGGTTAGGGTTAGGGTTAGGGTTAGGGTTAGGGTTAGGGTTAGGGTTAGGGTTAGGGTTAGGGTTAGGGTTAGGGTTAGGGTTAGGGTTAGGGTTAGGGTTAGGGTTAGGGTTAGGGTTAGGGTTAGGGTTAGGGTTAGGGTTAGGGTTAGGGTTAGGGTTAGGGTTAGGGTTAGGGTTAGGGTTAGGGTTAGGGTTAGGGTTAGGGTTAGGGTTAGGGTTAGGGTTAGGGTTAGGGTTAGGGTTAGGGTTAGGGTTAGGGTTAGGGTTAGGGTTAGGGTTAGGGTTAGGGTTAGGGTTAGGGTTAGGGTTAGGGTTAGGGTTAGGGTTAGGGTTAGGGTTAGGGTTAGGGTTAGGGTTAGGGTTAGGGTTAGGGTTAGGGTTAGGGTTAGGGTTAGGGTTAGGGTTAGGGTTAGGGTTAGGGTTAGGGTTAGGGTTAGGGTTAGGGTTAGGGTTAGGGTTAGGGTTAGGGTTAGGGTTAGGGTTAGGGTTAGGGTTAGGGTTAGGGTTAGGGTTAGGGTTAGGGTTAGGGTTAGGGTTAGGGTTAGGGTTAGGGTTAGGGTTAGGGTTAGGGTTAGGGTTAGGGTTAGGGTTAGGGTTAGGGTTAGGGTTAGGGTTAGGGTTAGGGTTAGGGTTAGGGTTAGGGTTAGGGTTAGGGTTAGGGTTAGGGTTAGGGTTAGGGTTAGGGTTAGGGTTAGGGTTAGGGTTAGGGTTAGGGTTAGGGTTAGGGTTAGGGTTAGGGTTAGGGTTAGGGTTAGGGTTAGGGTTAGGGTTAGGGTTAGGGTTAGGGTTAGGGTTAGGGTTAGGGTTAGGGTTAGGGTTAGGGTTAGGGTTAGGGTTAGGGTTAGGGTTAGGGTTAGGGTTAGGGTTAGGGTTAGGGTTAGGGTTAGGGTTAGGGTTAGGGTTAGGGTTAGGGTTAGGGTTAGGGTTAGGGTTAGGGTTAGGGTTAGGGTTAGGGTTAGGGTTAGGGTTAGGGTTAGGGTTAGGGTTAGGGTTAGGGTTAGGGTTAGGGTTAGGGTTAGGGTTAGGGTTAGGGTTAGGGTTAGGGTTAGGGTTAGGGTTAGGGTTAGGGTTAGGGTTAGGGTTAGGGTTAGGGTTAGGGTTAGGGTTAGGGTTAGGGTTAGGGTTAGGGTTAGGGTTAGGGTTAGGGTTAGGGTTAGGGTTAGGGTTAGGGTTAGGGTTAGGGTTAGGGTTAGGGTTAGGGTTAGGGTTAGGGTTAGGGTTAGGGTTAGGGTTAGGGTTAGGGTTAGGGTTAGGGTTAGGGTTAGGGTTAGGGTTAGGGTTAGGGTTAGGGTTAGGGTTAGGGTTAGGGTTAGGGTTAGGGTTAGGGTTAGGGTTAGGGTTAGGGTTAGGGTTAGGGTTAGGGTTAGGGTTAGGGTTAGGGTTAGGGTTAGGGTTAGGGTTAGGGTTAGGGTTAGGGTTAGGGTTAGGGTTAGGGTTAGGGTTAGGGTTAGGGTTAGGGTTAGGGTTAGGGTTAGGGTTAGGGTTAGGGTTAGGGTTAGGGTTAGGGTTAGGGTTAGGGTTAGGGTTAGGGTTAGGGTTAGGGTTAGGGTTAGGGTTAGGGTTAGGGTTAGGGTTAGGGTTAGGGTTAGGGTTAGGGTTAGGGTTAGGGTTAGGGTTAGGGTTAGGGTTAGGGTTAGGGTTAGGGTTAGGGTTAGGGTTAGGGTTAGGGTTAGGGTTAGGGTTAGGGTTAGGGTTAGGGTTAGGGTTAGGGTTAGGGTTAGGGTTAGGGTTAGGGTTAGGGTTAGGGTTAGGGTTAGGGTTAGGGTTAGGGTTAGGGTTAGGGTTAGGGTTAGGGTTAGGGTTAGGGTTAGGGTTAGGGTTAGGGTTAGGGTTAGGGTTAGGGTTAGGGTTAGGGTTAGGGTTAGGGTTAGGGTTAGGGTTAGGGTTAGGGTTAGGGTTAGGGTTAGGGTTAGGGTTAGGGTTAGGGTTAGGGTTAGGGTTAGGGTTAGGGTTAGGGTTAGGGTTAGGGTTAGGGTTAGGGTTAGGGTTAGGGTTAGGGTTAGGGTTAGGGTTAGGGTTAGGGTTAGGGTTAGGGTTAGGGTTAGGGTTAGGGTTAGGGTTAGGGTTAGGGTTAGGGTTAGGGTTAGGGTTAGGGTTAGGGTTAGGGTTAGGGTTAGGGTTAGGGTTAGGGTTAGGGTTAGGGTTAGGGTTAGGGTTAGGGTTAGGGTTAGGGTTAGGGTTAGGGTTAGGGTTAGGGTTAGGGTTAGGGTCCCGCATTAGGGTTAGGGTTAGGGTTAGGGTTAGGGCCCGCATTAGGGTTAGGGTTAGGGTTAGGGTTAGGGTTAGGGTTAGGGTTAGGGTTAGGGTTAGGGTTAGGGTTAGGGTTAGGGTTAGGGTTAGGGTTAGGGTTAGGGTTAGGGTTAGGGTTAGGGTTAGGGTTAGGGTTAGGGTTAGGGTTAGGGTTAGGGTTAGGGTTAGGGTTAGGGTTAGGGTTAGGGTTAGGGTTAGGGTTAGGGTTAGGGTTAGGGTTAGGGTTAGGGTTAGGGTTAGGGTTAGGGTTAGGGTTAGGGTTAGGGTTAGGGTTAGGGTTAGGGTTAGGGTTAGGGTTAGGGTTAGGGTTAGGGTTAGGGTTAGGGTTAGGGTTAGGGTTAGGGTTAGGGTTAGGGTTAGGGTTAGGGTTAGGGTTAGGGTTAGGGTTAGGGTTAGGGTTAGGGTTAGGGTTAGGGTTAGGGTTAGGGTTAGGGTTAGGGTTAGGGTTAGGGTTAGGGTTAGGGTTAGGGTTAGGGTTAGGGTTAGGGTTAGGGTTAGGGTTAGGGTTAGGGTTAGGGTTAGGGTTAGGGTTAGGGTTAGGGTTAGGGTTAGGGTTAGGGTTAGGGTTAGGGTTAGGGTTAGGGTTAGGGTTAGGGTTAGGGTTAGGGTTAGGGTTAGGGTTAGGGTTAGGGTTAGGGTTAGGGTTAGGGTTAGGGTTAGGGTTAGGGTTAGGGTTAGGGTTAGGGTTAGGGTTAGGGTTAGGGTTAGGGTTAGGGTTAGGGTTAGGGTTAGGGTTAGGGTTAGGGTTAGGGTTAGGGTTAGGGTTAGGGTTAGGGTTAGGGTTAGGGTTAGGGTTAGGGTTAGGGTTAGGGTTAGGGTTAGGGTTAGGGTTAGGGTTAGGGTTAGGGTTAGGGTTAGGGTTAGGGTTAGGGTTAGGGTTAGGGTTAGGGTTAGGGTTAGGGTTAGGGTTAGGGTTAGGGTTAGGGTTAGGGTTAGGGTTAGGGTTAGGGTTAGGGTTAGGGTTAGGGTTAGGGTTAGGGTTAGGGTTAGGGTTAGGGTTAGGGTTAGGGTTAGGGTTAGGGTTAGGGTTAGGGTTAGGGTTAGGGTTAGGGTTAGGGTTAGGGTTAGGGTTAGGGTTAGGGTTAGGGTTAGGGTTAGGGTTAGGGTTAGGGTTAGGGTTAGGGTTAGGGTTAGGGTTAGGGTTAGGGTTAGGGTTAGGGTTAGGGTTAGGGTTAGGGTTAGGGTTAGGGTTAGGGTTAGGGTTAGGGTTAGGGTTAGGGTTAGGGTTAGGGTTAGGGTTAGGGTTAGGGTTAGGGTTAGGGTTAGGGTTAGGGTTAGGGTTAGGGTTAGGGTTAGGGTTAGGGTTAGGGTTAGGGTTAGGGTTAGGGTTAGGGTTAGGGTTAGGGTTAGGGTTAGGGTTAGGGTTAGGGTTAGGGTTAGGGTTAGGGTTAGGGTTAGGGTTAGGGTTAGGGTTAGGGTTAGGGTTAGGGTTAGGGTTAGGGTTAGGGTTAGGGTTAGGGTTAGGGTTAGGGTTAGGGTTAGGGTTAGGGTTAGGGTTAGGGTTAGGGTTAGGGTTAGGGTTAGGGTTAGGGTTAGGGTTAGGGTTAGGGTTAGGGTTAGGGTTAGGGTTAGGGTTAGGGTTAGGGTTAGGGTTAGGGTTAGGGTTAGGGTTAGGGTTAGGGTTAGGGTTAGGGTTAGGGTTAGGGTTAGGGTTAGGGTTAGGGTTAGGGTTAGGGTTAGGGTTAGGGTTAGGGTTAGGGTTAGGGTTAGGGTTAGGGTTAGGGTTAGGGTTAGGGTTAGGGTTAGGGTTAGGGTTAGGGTTAGGGTTAGGGTTAGGGTTAGGGTTAGGGTTAGGGTTAGGGTTAGGGTTAGGGTTAGGGTTAGGGTTAGGGTTAGGGTTAGGGTTAGGGTTAGGGTTAGGGTTAGGGTTAGGGTTAGGGTTAGGGTTAGGGTTAGGGTTAGGGTTAGGGTTAGGGTTAGGGTTAGGGTTAGGGTTAGGGTTAGGGTTAGGGTTAGGGTTAGGGTTAGGGTTAGGGTTAGGGTTAGGGTTAGGGTTAGGGTTAGGGTTAGGGTTAGGGTTAGGGTTAGGGTTAGGGTTAGGGTTAGGGTTAGGGTTAGGGTTAGGGTTAGGGTTAGGGTTAGGGTTAGGGTTAGGGTTAGGGTTAGGGTTAGGGTTAGGGTTAGGGTTAGGGTTAGGGTTAGGGTTAGGGTTAGGGTTAGGGTTAGGGTTAGGGTTAGGGTTAGGGTTAGGGTTAGGGTTAGGGTTAGGGTTAGGGTTAGGGTTAGGGTTAGGGTTAGGGTTAGGGTTAGGGTTAGGGTTAGGGTTAGGGTTAGGGTTAGGGTTAGGGTTAGGGTTAGGGTTAGGGTTAGGGTTAGGGTTAGGGTTAGGGTTAGGGTTAGGGTTAGGGTTAGGGTTAGGGTTAGGGTTAGGGTTAGGGTTAGGGTTAGGGTTAGGGTTAGGGTTAGGGTTAGGGTTAGGGTTAGGGTTAGGGTTAGGGTTAGGGTTAGGGTTAGGGTTAGGGTTAGGGTTAGGGTTAGGGTTAGGGTTAGGGTTAGGGTTAGGGTTAGGGTTAGGGTTAGGGTTAGGGTTAGGGTTAGGGTTAGGGTTAGGGTTAGGGTTAGGGTTAGGGTTAGGGTTAGGGTTAGGGTTAGGGTTAGGGTTAGGGTTAGGGTTAGGGTTAGGGTTAGGGTTAGGGTTAGGGTTAGGGTTAGGGTTAGGGTTAGGGTTAGGGTTAGGGTTAGGGTTAGGGTTAGGGTTAGGGTTAGGGTTAGGGTTAGGGTTAGGGTTAGGGTTAGGGTTAGGGTTAGGGTTAGGGTTAGGGTTAGGGTTAGGGTTAGGGTTAGGGTTAGGGTTAGGGTTAGGGTTAGGGTTAGGGTTAGGGTTAGGGTTAGGGTTAGGGTTAGGGTTAGGGTTAGGGTTAGGGTTAGGTTGAAATTATGCGGGCAGTGGGCTAAAAAGCCCTCTTGTGATTTCTGATCTCCTCACTTGAGATTCTGTTTCACATCACCCTGCCACTTTGATCTGGCCCACGCCTTCATTAACCAGGTCCCACACTTGCCCTTATTGAATCCTACCCCTCTCAGAATATCAAAAGTTAATCGGGGAATGCCTAGGGTTTGTGGGGGTGTATGCCCCCCTTGGAAGTTGCCTAGGGTTTATGGGGGTGTATGCCCCTTTTGGACTTTAGGATTAGGTTTAAGTGTAGGGCTGGTGGATCTATATGTTTAGCTGGCAAAGGTTAGTCTGCAGAATTTAAAGTCTGAGCTCCTAAGCCAGCTGCTTGTATAGGAAAATCGAAACCTCTCATTATCATGTGCCAGGACACATCATCAGTAATGCACTCTCGGATCGTCGGGTGTTTCGAGCCTTTACATTAGACACCCTCCCCGAGCCGGCTCCGTCAAGTTGATCAAGCTTGCCGTGTGTATTACCCCTGGACCAGACAATGAAAGGCGACACCTCCCCTGAAATGGCTTAAACCAAGCCAATCACGCTTGGCGTATGTACTACCCCCTAGACCAGACAACGAAAGGCACAAAATTGTACAGGTCATACTACTTCTAAGGGTTTAATTCCAGGGCGGCCTAGCTCCTTGGGCCTCACTCAGGCCATGCGGAGAATCTGTAGGCCTACTTCTTAATTCCCTTAGGTAGTTGGGACTATTTTTCCAGAATTTTCACATAATGAAAGTTCTGGACTATTTTTAACCTGACCGTGGTTAAGAAGGAATCCCCAGGGACACTAACCAGAGTTACCCACTCGCCCACGTGGCAGGTATCGATCCACACAACCTCTCCTATCCTTGCCTTTCCACATCATTAAGACAATAATGTAAGTAAGACAATAAATAAAAGAATAATGTTCCTACTGCTTATCTTGCGTCTGCGATTTCGACTCCAACCAATTGCCTTCAAAAAAGCGTGATTCCCGACCGGAAGGTCCAACTCGACTCTCGTCCGTCACTCGGGTCTTCTGTGGAGTCTCTAAACCCAGACAATACTGCTATCCAGTTAAAACGTCCCTCACCTTCTTCCCCCCGCAGGGCCTCTTTTAACTAATGTGATACTAAAACCTAATTGTCCACCTGCTGCAAACCTGGCTGTTGCTAGGAGACCGGCTCACCTCAGCCTTTAAAGGTACATTAGCTGCTGATTGGTGAACCTCTCCATTCTTTTAACTATGAATTTTTTAACACCTAATAGGTGAAATAAAATCTCTGGGTTTTCTTATTGGCCTTTCTGGGGCCGGGAGAATGAAGAGCGTGTCACTGATAGGTTAGGTTGAAATTATGCGGGCAGTGGGCTAAAAAGCCCTCTTGTGATTTCTGATCTCCTCACTTGAGATTCTGTTTCACATCACCCTGCCACTTTGATCTGGCCCACGCCTTCATTAACCAGGTCCCACACTTGCCCTTATTGAATCCTACCCCTCTCAGAATATCAAAAGTTAATCGGGGAATGCCTAGGGTTTGTGGGGGTGTATGCCCCCCTTGGAAGTTGCCTAGGGTTTATGGGGGTGTATGCCCCTTTTGGACTTTAGGATTAGGTTTAAGTGTAGGGCTGGTGGATCTATATGTTTAGCTGGCAAAGGTTAGTCTGCAGAATTTAAAGTCTGAGCTCCTAAGCCAGCTGCTTGTATAGGAAAATCGAAACCTCTCATTATCATGTGCCAGGACACATCATCAGTAATGCACTCTCGGATCGTCGGGTGTTTCGAGCCTTTACATTAGACACCCTCCCCGAGCCGGCTCCGTCAAGTTGATCAAGCTTGCCGTGTGTATTACCCCTGGACCAGACAATGAAAGGCGACACCTCCCCTGAAATGGCTTAAACCAAGCCAATCACGCTTGGCGTATGTACTACCCCCTAGACCAGACAACGAAAGGCACAAAATTGTACAGGTCATACTACTTCTAAGGGTTTAATTCCAGGGCGGCCTAGCTCCTTGGGCCTCACTCAGGCCATGCGGAGAATCTGTAGGCCTACTTCTTAATTCCCTTAGGTAGTTGGGACTATTTTTCCAGAATTTTCACATAATGAAAGTTCTGGACTATTTTTAACCTGACCGTGGTTAAGAAGGAATCCCCAGGGACACTAACCAGAGTTACCCACTCGCCCACGTGGCAGGTATCGATCCACACAACCTCTCCTATCCTTGCCTTTCCACATCATTAAGACAATAATGTAAGTAAGACAATAAATAAAAGAATAATGTTCCTACTGCTTATCTTGCGTCTGCGATTTCGACTCCAACCAATTGCCTTCAAAAAAGCGTGATTCCCGACCGGAAGGTCCAACTCGACTCTCGTCCGTCACTCGGGTCTTCTGTGGAGTCTCTAAACCCAGACAATACTGCTATCCAGTTAAAACGTCCCTCACCTTCTTCCCCCCGCAGGGCCTCTTTTAACTAATGTGATACTAAAACCTAATTGTCCACCTGCTGCAAACCTGGCTGTTGCTAGGAGACCGGCTCACCTCAGCCTTTAAAGGTACATTAGCTGCTGATTGGTGAACCTCTCCATTCTTTTAACTATGAATTTTTTAACACCTAATAGGTGAAATAAAATCTCTGGGTTTTCTTATTGGCCTTTCTGGGGCCGGGAGAATGAAGAGCGTGTCACTGATAGGTTAGGTTGAAATTATGCGGGCAGTGGGCTAAAAAGCCCTCTTGTGATTTCTGATCTCCTCACTTGAGATTCTGTTTCACATCACCCTGCCACTTTGATCTGGCCCACGCCTTCATTAACCAGGTCCCACACTTGCCCTTATTGAATCCTACCCCTCTCAGAATATCAAAAGTTAATCGGGGAATGCCTAGGGTTTGTGGGGGTGTATGCCCCCCTTGGAAGTTGCCTAGGGTTTATGGGGGTGTATGCCCCTTTTGGACTTTAGGATTAGGTTTAAGTGTAGGGCTGGTGGATCTATATGTTTAGCTGGCAAAGGTTAGTCTGCAGAATTTAAAGTCTGAGCTCCTAAGCCAGCTGCTTGTATAGGAAAATCGAAACCTCTCATTATCATGTGCCAGGACACATCATCAGTAATGCACTCTCGGATCGTCGGGTGTTTCGAGCCTTTACATTAGACACCCTCCCCGAGCCGGCTCCGTCAAGTTGATCAAGCTTGCCGTGTGTATTACCCCTGGACCAGACAATGAAAGGCGACACCTCCCCTGAAATGGCTTAAACCAAGCCAATCACGCTTGGCGTATGTACTACCCCCTAGACCAGACAACGAAAGGCACAAAATTGTACAGGTCATACTACTTCTAAGGGTTTAATTCCAGGGCGGCCTAGCTCCTTGGGCCTCACTCAGGCCATGCGGAGAATCTGTAGGCCTACTTCTTAATTCCCTTAGGTAGTTGGGACTATTTTTCCAGAATTTTCACATAATGAAAGTTCTGGACTATTTTTAACCTGACCGTGGTTAAGAAGGAATCCCCAGGGACACTAACCAGAGTTACCCACTCGCCCACGTGGCAGGTATCGATCCACACAACCTCTCCTATCCTTGCCTTTCCACATCATTAAGACAATAATGTAAGTAAGACAATAAATAAAAGAATAATGTTCCTACTGCTTATCTTGCGTCTGCGATTTCGACTCCAACCAATTGCCTTCAAAAAAGCGTGATTCCCGACCGGAAGGTCCAACTCGACTCTCGTCCGTCACTCGGGTCTTCTGTGGAGTCTCTAAACCCAGACAATACTGCTATCCAGTTAAAACGTCCCTCACCTTCTTCCCCCCGCAGGGCCTCTTTTAACTAATGTGATACTAAAACCTAATTGTCCACCTGCTGCAAACCTGGCTGTTGCTAGGAGACCGGCTCACCTCAGCCTTTAAAGGTACATTAGCTGCTGATTGGTGAACCTCTCCATTCTTTTAACTATGAATTTTTTAACACCTAATAGGTGAAATAAAATCTCTGGGTTTTCTTATTGGCCTTTCTGGGGCCGGGAGAATGAAGAGCGTGTCACTGATAGGTTAGGTTGAAATTATGCGGGCAGTGGGCTAAAAAGCCCTCTTGTGATTTCTGATCTCCTCACTTGAGATTCTGTTTCACATCACCCTGCCACTTTGATCTGGCCCACGCCTTCATTAACCAGGTCCCACACTTGCCCTTATTGAATCCTACCCCTCTCAGAATATCAAAAGTTAATCGGGGAATGCCTAGGGTTTGTGGGGGTGTATGCCCCCCTTGGAAGTTGCCTAGGGTTTATGGGGGTGTATGCCCCTTTTGGACTTTAGGATTAGGTTTAAGTGTAGGGCTGGTGGATCTATATGTTTAGCTGGCAAAGGTTAGTCTGCAGAATTTAAAGTCTGAGCTCCTAAGCCAGCTGCTTGTATAGGAAAATCGAAACCTCTCATTATCATGTGCCAGGACACATCATCAGTAATGCACTCTCGGATCGTCGGGTGTTTCGAGCCTTTACATTAGACACCCTCCCCGAGCCGGCTCCGTCAAGTTGATCAAGCTTGCCGTGTGTATTACCCCTGGACCAGACAATGAAAGGCGACACCTCCCCTGAAATGGCTTAAACCAAGCCAATCACGCTTGGCGTATGTACTACCCCCTAGACCAGACAACGAAAGGCACAAAATTGTACAGGTCATACTACTTCTAAGGGTTTAATTCCAGGGCGGCCTAGCTCCTTGGGCCTCACTCAGGCCATGCGGAGAATCTGTAGGCCTACTTCTTAATTCCCTTAGGTAGTTGGGACTATTTTTCCAGAATTTTCACATAATGAAAGTTCTGGACTATTTTTAACCTGACCGTGGTTAAGAAGGAATCCCCAGGGACACTAACCAGAGTTACCCACTCGCCCACGTGGCAGGTATCGATCCACACAACCTCTCCTATCCTTGCCTTTCCACATCATTAAGACAATAATGTAAGTAAGACAATAAATAAAAGAATAATGTTCCTACTGCTTATCTTGCGTCTGCGATTTCGACTCCAACCAATTGCCTTCAAAAAAGCGTGATTCCCGACCGGAAGGTCCAACTCGACTCTCGTCCGTCACTCGGGTCTTCTGTGGAGTCTCTAAACCCAGACAATACTGCTATCCAGTTAAAACGTCCCTCACCTTCTTCCCCCCGCAGGGCCTCTTTTAACTAATGTGATACTAAAACCTAATTGTCCACCTGCTGCAAACCTGGCTGTTGCTAGGAGACCGGCTCACCTCAGCCTTTAAAGGTACATTAGCTGCTGATTGGTGAACCTCTCCATTCTTTTAACTATGAATTTTTTAACACCTAATAGGTGAAATAAAATCTCTGGGTTTTCTTATTGGCCTTTCTGGGGCCGGGAGAATGAAGAGCGTGTCACTGATAGGTTAGGTTGAAATTATGCGGGCAGTGGGCTAAAAAGCCCTCTTGTGATTTCTGATCTCCTCACTTGAGATTCTGTTTCACATCACCCTGCCACTTTGATCTGGCCCACGCCTTCATTAACCAGGTCCCACACTTGCCCTTATTGAATCCTACCCCTCTCAGAATATCAAAAGTTAATCGGGGAATGCCTAGGGTTTGTGGGGGTGTATGCCCCCCTTGGAAGTTGCCTAGGGTTTATGGGGGTGTATGCCCCTTTTGGACTTTAGGATTAGGTTTAAGTGTAGGGCTGGTGGATCTATATGTTTAGCTGGCAAAGGTTAGTCTGCAGAATTTAAAGTCTGAGCTCCTAAGCCAGCTGCTTGTATAGGAAAATCGAAACCTCTCATTATCATGTGCCAGGACACATCATCAGTAATGCACTCTCGGATCGTCGGGTGTTTCGAGCCTTTACATTAGACACCCTCCCCGAGCCGGCTCCGTCAAGTTGATCAAGCTTGCCGTGTGTATTACCCCTGGACCAGACAATGAAAGGCGACACCTCCCCTGAAATGGCTTAAACCAAGCCAATCACGCTTGGCGTATGTACTACCCCCTAGACCAGACAACGAAAGGCACAAAATTGTACAGGTCATACTACTTCTAAGGGTTTAATTCCAGGGCGGCCTAGCTCCTTGGGCCTCACTCAGGCCATGCGGAGAATCTGTAGGCCTACTTCTTAATTCCCTTAGGTAGTTGGGACTATTTTTCCAGAATTTTCACATAATGAAAGTTCTGGACTATTTTTAACCTGACCGTGGTTAAGAAGGAATCCCCAGGGACACTAACCAGAGTTACCCACTCGCCCACGTGGCAGGTATCGATCCACACAACCTCTCCTATCCTTGCCTTTCCACATCATTAAGACAATAATGTAAGTAAGACAATAAATAAAAGAATAATGTTCCTACTGCTTATCTTGCGTCTGCGATTTCGACTCCAACCAATTGCCTTCAAAAAAGCGTGATTCCCGACCGGAAGGTCCAACTCGACTCTCGTCCGTCACTCGGGTCTTCTGTGGAGTCTCTAAACCCAGACAATACTGCTATCCAGTTAAAACGTCCCTCACCTTCTTCCCCCCGCAGGGCCTCTTTTAACTAATGTGATACTAAAACCTAATTGTCCACCTGCTGCAAACCTGGCTGTTGCTAGGAGACCGGCTCACCTCAGCCTTTAAAGGTACATTAGCTGCTGATTGGTGAACCTCTCCATTCTTTTAACTATGAATTTTTTAACACCTAATAGGTGAAATAAAATCTCTGGGTTTTCTTATTGGCCTTTCTGGGGCCGGGAGAATGAAGAGCGTGTCACTGATAGGTTAGGTTGAAATTATGCGGGCAGTGGGCTAAAAAGCCCTCTTGTGATTTCTGATCTCCTCACTTGAGATTCTGTTTCACATCACCCTGCCACTTTGATCTGGCCCACGCCTTCATTAACCAGGTCCCACACTTGCCCTTATTGAATCCTACCCCTCTCAGAATATCAAAAGTTAATCGGGGAATGCCTAGGGTTTGTGGGGGTGTATGCCCCCCTTGGAAGTTGCCTAGGGTTTATGGGGGTGTATGCCCCTTTTGGACTTTAGGATTAGGTTTAAGTGTAGGGCTGGTGGATCTATATGTTTAGCTGGCAAAGGTTAGTCTGCAGAATTTAAAGTCTGAGCTCCTAAGCCAGCTGCTTGTATAGGAAAATCGAAACCTCTCATTATCATGTGCCAGGACACATCATCAGTAATGCACTCTCGGATCGTCGGGTGTTTCGAGCCTTTACATTAGACACCCTCCCCGAGCCGGCTCCGTCAAGTTGATCAAGCTTGCCGTGTGTATTACCCCTGGACCAGACAATGAAAGGCGACACCTCCCCTGAAATGGCTTAAACCAAGCCAATCACGCTTGGCGTATGTACTACCCCCTAGACCAGACAACGAAAGGCACAAAATTGTACAGGTCATACTACTTCTAAGGGTTTAATTCCAGGGCGGCCTAGCTCCTTGGGCCTCACTCAGGCCATGCGGAGAATCTGTAGGCCTACTTCTTAATTCCCTTAGGTAGTTGGGACTATTTTTCCAGAATTTTCACATAATGAAAGTTCTGGACTATTTTTAACCTGACCGTGGTTAAGAAGGAATCCCCAGGGACACTAACCAGAGTTACCCACTCGCCCACGTGGCAGGTATCGATCCACACAACCTCTCCTATCCTTGCCTTTCCACATCATTAAGACAATAATGTAAGTAAGACAATAAATAAAAGAATAATGTTCCTACTGCTTATCTTGCGTCTGCGATTTCGACTCCAACCAATTGCCTTCAA
>NC_082724.1:1913010-1958911 GCF_030144855.1 Hypanus sabinus
GCCAAGAACATTGCTGACTCTTCGTCAACAAGTAGTTATCCAGCACTCCTCGTCCTGGCTCGAGTCCCAACACCAGCCTCACATCTGCCGGTTACTCAGCAACCCAGAGTGACGTCCGTCAACACAACATTCCTCTGAGGTCAGGGTACAGGTCCAGTCATCAACATAAGCTTCCCAATCTGCCTTGAGCGATCCCTGCAGTCACCCAGAGCTTCCCGCCACACTCCTGTGTGAACCTACACACCATTACGTTCATTACGTTCGGAATGTGTTACCGTGTGATGTAATGTGAGTTACTGATGAACTGGACACTGGGTCCTGGTGTGTATCACGTCTCGGTTCGGAATGTGTTACCGTGTGATGTAATGTGAGTTACTGATGAACTGGACACTGGGTCCTGGTGTGTATCACGTCTCGGTTCGGAATGTGTTACCGTGTGATGTAATGTGAGTTACTGATGAACTGGACACTGGGTCCTGGTGTGTATCACGTCTCGGTTTGGAATGCGTTACCGTGTGATGTAATGTGAGTTACTGATGAGCTGGACACTGGGTCCTGGTGTGTATCACGTCTCGGTTTGGAATGTGTTACCGTGTGATGTAATGTGAGTTACTGATGAACTGGACACTGGGTCCTGGTGTGTATCACGTCCCGGTTTGGAATGTGTTACCGTGTGATGTAATGTGAGTTACTGATGAACTGGACACTGGGTCCTGGTGTGTATCACGTCCCGGTTTGGAATGTGTTACCGTGTGATGTAATGTGAGTTACTGATGAACTGGACACTGGGTCCTGGTGTGTATCACGTCCCGGTTTGGAATGTGTTACCGTGTGATGTAATGTGAGTTACTGATGAACTGGACACTGGGTCCTCGTGTGTATCACGTCCCGGTTCGGAATGCGTTACCGTGTGATGTAATGTGAGTTACTGATGAGCAGGACACTGGGTCCTGGTGTGTATCACGTCTCAGTTCGGAATGTGTTACCGTGTGATGTAATGTGAGTTACTGATGAACTGGACACTGGGTCCTGGTGTGTATCACGTCTCAGAGGGTGCAGCTTCAGAATTGAGGGACATCCATTTGGAAGAGATTTGAGGAGGAATTTCTTTAGTCTAAGTTTTGTGAATTTGTGGAATTCATCTGTGGCAGCCAAGGCATTGGTTATTTGAAAACAGAGGTTGATAGCTTCTTTATCAATTAAGGCGCCAAAGGCAGGAGAAAGGGGTTGAGAGGGATAATAAATAAGTCACGGTGGAATGGCAGTGCAGTCTCGATAGGCTGAATGGCCTAATTCTGCTCCTCTGTCCTGCGGCCTTTTGGTCTTAAAACGCTGGCAGAAGTCAGCAGGTGAAGAAGCAGCTGGGGAGTGGAATGAAAAGTCAAAGCTTCAGCTGCCAACCTTCCTCAGGATGACAGAGCTCAGCACATCACAGGACCAGACTCGCCTGCAGGGTCTCTGTCTCGGTAAAGCAGTTGGCATCAAAGACCCTCCCCACCCCGGACATTCTCTCTTCTCCCCTCTCCCATCGGGCAGAAGGTACAAAAGTCTGGACGCACGTCCCACCAGGCTCAAGGACAGCTTCTACCACCCCACCCACCCCCGGTATGAGACTGGTGAAGGATTCCCTGGCAGAACGAGATGCAACTGTGTCCTGACAATCTACCTCATTGTGGCCTCGCACCCCACCACACTCTCTCTGTAACTGGAACACTCTATTCTGCATTCTGTTATTGTTTTCCCTCGCACTCTCAATTAACTGTCTGTTAAAATGGTTCGTGTGGCTGGTATTGAAGGTCATCTTTACCTTGGTACAGATGAAAATAATGAACTGACAGGAATTCATTTTCAGAATTGCTTTCAGAAGCAATTATTCCAGCCGGCTCAGGCGATGCAGCTGAACTGGGGAAATGGGATCAGGCCTGTTTCCTCTGGGGCCTGTCGGCGGCTGTAGTGGGGAAATGGGATCAGGCCCGTTTCCTCTGGGGCCTGTCGGCGGCTGAACTGGGGAAATGGGATCAGGCCCATCGTTGGCGGCTGAAGTGGGGAAACGGGATCAGGCCTGTTTCCTCTGGGGCCTGTCGGCGGCTGAACTGGGGAAATGGGATCAGGCCTGTTTCCTCTGGGGCCTGTCGGCGGCTGAACTGGGGAAATGGGATCAGGCCCATCGTTGGCGGCTGAAGTGGGAAAATGGGATCAGGCCCATCGTTGGCAGCAGAAGTGGGGAAATGGGATCAGGCCTGTTTCCTCTGGGGCCTGTCGGCGGCTGAACTGGGGAAATGGGATCAGGCCTGTTTCCTCTGGGGCCTGTCGGCGGCTGAAGTGGGGAAATGGGATCAGGCCAGTTTCCTCTTGGGGTCCGTCGCTGGCAGTGCGCCGCAGGGAATCACCGTGCAACGTTTGCTTTTTGCCACATGTGTTACCGATTTTGACAAGAGGTCTGGGCTGTTGGGAGTTTAATCCAGACAAGGTCGGCATTTTACATTTTGGGAGGTCAAAAGTAAGAGGAAAGTGAGAGGTTAAAGAGAGGTGCAGGTCCTAAAGCAGCAACACAAGTGGACAGGGTGGCCGAGAAGCCATACCACACACCTGCCTTCACTGTTGTAGCAAAGTCGCCAAGTCACGTAGATGTATGAAACTTCGGTCTGGCCACACTTGGATTATGGAATTCATTCCTGGTCACCCCCTTACCCAAAGGGTATGCAGGTTTTTGAGAGGCTCCCCAGCTCCAGGGAGAGTTTGGACAAACCTGGGTTGTTTTCTCTAGAGCATTGGAGGCCGAGTGGAGATCTGGCAGAGGTTGATGACATTACGAGAGGCACAGATAGAGTGGACCGAGAGTATCTGTTTCCCAGGGTTGAAATGCCTAACACCAGAGAGCATGGGGGGTGGGGGGGATATCTAATGGAGGATTACGAGACAAGTATTTTCTTTACCCACAGAGTAGTGACTGCCCGAAATGTACCACTAGGGGAGGCGGTAAACAGAGATGATGGTGTTGCCAGATAGACACGTGAGCAGACGGGAATGAAGGAGGAAGGACCATGTATGTTCGGATGGGATTAGTTCAGGATGGCGTCATGGTCACCACCAATATGATGGATCGAATGGCCTGTTGCTATACTGTACTATTTCCTCAGTCCCCCAGATGCGCTCCTCCTCAGCCACAGTAGTAACAGGACAGAACTGGGAGGAAGTGCTGTCCCCCCACCACAAACCCAGCATGACCACAGTTCCCACCACCCCACAGTTGCATTTGGAACTCACGGACGCAGGCCCTGGGGTCCCGGATGTCCCGGGTTGGGTCCTGGTAGTAGAAGGGTTTGCACATCTCGCAGTTCCTGCCCATGGTGTTGTGGAGACAGTCGTCGCAAACACCGCCGCTCATGTTCCCCGTGGCCAGGTACACCGCCATGTCGAAGTGGCACCGGCTGGAGTGCCTATTGCAGTTACACCCTGAAAACACAGGCAGATCCGTGAGGAACCCCTCTCCCCATTCCCTCCAATCAACTCCGTCCACAACCCTCTCCACTCCGTGAGGAACCCCTCTCCCCATTCCCTCCAATCAACTCCCTCCACAACCCTCTCCACTCCGTGAGGAACCCCTCTCCCCATTCCCTACAATCAACACAACCCTCTCCACTCCGTGAGGAACCCCTCTCCCCATTCCCTCCAATCAACTCCCTCCACAACCCTCTCCACTCCGTGAGGAACCCCTCTCCCCACTCCCTCCAATCAACTCCGTCCACAACCCTCTCCACTCCGTGAGGAACCCCTCTCCCCATTCCCTCCCATCAAAACAACCCTCTCCACTCCGTGAGGAACCCCTCTCCCATTCCCTCCCATCAACACAACCCTCTCCACTCCGTGAGGAACCCCTCTCCCATTTCCCTCCAATCAACTCCGTCCACAACCCTCTCCACTCCGTGAGGAACCCCTCTCCCCATTCCCCCCAATCAACTCCCTCCACAACCCTCTCCACTCCGTGAGGAACCCCTCTCCCCATTCCCCCCAATCAACTCCCTCCACAACCCTCTCCACTCCGTGAGGAACCCCTCTCCCCATTCCCTCCCATCAACACAACCCTCTCCACTCCGTGAGGAACCCCTCTCCCCACTCACTCCAATCAACACAACCCTCTCCACTCCGTGAGGAACCCCTCTCCCCACTCACTCCAATCAACACAACCCTCTCCACTCCGTGAGGAACCCCTCTCCCCACTCACTCCAATCAACACAACCCTCTCCACTCCGTGAGGAACCCCTCTCCCCACTCACTCCAATCAACACAACCCTCTCCACTCCGTGAGGAACCCCTCTCCCCATTCCCCCCAATCAACTCCCTCCACAACCCTCTCCACTCCGTGAGGAACCCCTCTCCCCATTCCCCCCAATCAACACAACCCTCTCCACTCCGTGAGGAACCCCTCTCCCCATTCCCTCCAATCAACTCCGTCCACAACACTCTCCACTCCGTGAGGAACCCCTCTCCCCATTCCCTCCCATCAACTCCCTCCACAACACTCTCCACTCCGTGAGGAACCCCTCTCCCCATTCCCTCCAATCAACTCCCTCCACAACCCTCTCCACTCCGTGAGGAACCCCTCTCCCCACTCACTCCAATCAACACAACGCTCTCCACTCCGTGAGGAACCCCTCTCCCCATTCCCTCCCATCAACACAACCCCCTCCACTCCGTGAGGAACCCCTCTCCCCATTCCCCCCAATCAACTCCCTCCACAACCCTCTCCACTCCGTGAGGAACCCCTCTCCCCATTCCCTCCAATCAACACAACCCTCTCCACTCCGTGAGGAACCCCTCTCCCATTTCCCTCCAATCAACACAACCCTCTCCACTCCGTGAGGAACCCCTCTCCCCATTCCCTCCAATCAACTCCCTCCACAACCCTCTCCACTCCGTGAGGAACCCCTCTCCCATTTCCCTCCAATCAACTCCGTCCACAACCCTCTCCACTCCGTGAGGAACCCCTCTCCCCACTCACTCCAATCAACACAACCCTCTCCACTCCGTGAGAAACCCCTCTCCCCATTCCCTCCAATCAACACAACCCCCTCCACTCCGTGAGGAACCCCTCTCCCGATTCCCTCCAATCAACACAACCCTCTCCACTCCGTGAGAAACCCCTCTCCCCACTCCCTCCAATCAACACAACCCTCTCCACCCCGTGAGGAACCCCTCTCCCCGTTCCCTCCCATCAACACAACCCTCTCCACTCCGTGAGGGACCCCTCTCCCCATTCCCTCCCATCAACACAACCCTCTCCACTCCGTGAGGAACCCCTCTCCCCATTCCCTCCCATCAACTCCCTCCACAACCCTCTCCACTCCGTGAGGAACCCCTCTCCCCACTCACTCCAATCAATACAACCCTCTCCACTCCGTGAGGAACCCCTCTCCCCATTCCCCCCAATCAACTCCCTCCACAACCCTCTCCACTCCGTGAGGAACCCCTCTCCCCACTCACTCCAATCAACTCCCTCCACAACCCTCTCCACTCCGTGAGGAACCCCTCTCCCCACTCACTCCAATCAATACAACCCTCTCCACTCCGTGAGGAACCCCTCTCCCCATTCCCTCCAATCAACTCCCTCCACAACACTCTCCACTCCGTGAGGAACCCCTCTCCCCATTCCCTACAATCAACTCCCTCCACAACACTCTCCACTCCGTGAGGAACCCCTCTCCCCACTCACTCCAATCAACACAACACTCTCCACTCCGTGAGGAACCCCTCTCCCCATTCCCTCCAATCAACACAACCCTCTCCACTCCGTGAGGAACCCCTCTCCCCATTCCCTCCAATCAATACAACCCTCTCCACTCCGTGAGGGACCCCTCTGCCCGATTCCCCCCCCCCCCCCCAAGCAGCCAGCCATTACGTCCGAGCTGGAACGGCCCAAACATACCGGTATGGTGCAGTGGTGATGGTGGGTGGCAAACGAGGGGGTTTGTATTCTGATTGAGGAGCCGACAGTGGATGGGGAGTCATTTCAATGGGTGGGGCAGCACGGGCATGAGATAACGGTTGTTGGACAAGTGTGCTGTGATTTATAACTGGCCTGAAAGACACACACACTGACACACACACACACACACACTGACACACACACACACACACACTGACACACACACTGACACACACACACACACACACTGACACACACACTGACACACACTGACACACACACACACACACACACACTGACACACTGACACACACACACACACACACACTGACACACACACACACACTGACACACACACACACACACACACACTGACACACACACACACACACACACACACACACTGACACACACAGACACACACACTGACACACACACACACACACACTGACACACACACACACACACACACTCACACACACACTGACACACACACACACACTGACACACACACACACACACACACACACTGACACACACACACACACACTGACACACACACACACACACACACACTGACACACACACACACACACTGACACACACACACACACACTCACACACACACAAACTGACACACACACACACACACACTGACACACACACACACACACACTGGCACACTCACACACACACTGACACACTTATAGACGCGCACACACACACACACACACACACACACACACTGACACACTTATAGACGCGCACACACACACACACACACTCACACACACTGACACACTCACACAGGTACACACCCACACACCCACATACAGAGATACACACCTATGCACTCACACCGACACACATACAAACACACACACATACCCACACTCACAAAGACACACACACAGACACACACATTGTGTTCACTGTCTTGCCCATTGGAGACTCGTGTGCTCACACTTACGCTTGCAGGCGTTGGTGCTCCGACCCTCGGCCGGTTTCCAGGGCAGCTCGTTATAAAAGTCGTCACATTTCTCGCAGTTCAGTCCGTTGGTGTTGTGCTTGCAAACACACCTGCCGTGAACCTAGCACAGAGAGACCACTGCTCAGACACAATGGCGCCAGGCGTCAGGATTCCCGAGACTCACCCTTCAAAGACTTGGTGTTAGAAACTTCATCTTTAACAACAAATCTGCTGGATCTCACCCTCTGATTAGATCAGCTCAAATCCTGGTGTACCATTGCTAAAGGGGGCCCCCAGCCTTGGAGATAACCCTTCCCCAGCAACATCTCGATACAGGTAACGATGATATGAGAAATACAGTAGCTCGAGGGACTTTTCCCCCCAGGGGGAAAATGGCTAATATGAGGGGGCATAATTTTAAACTGGAGGAAAGTATGGGGGTTGGGGATGTCAAATGTAAATCTTTCACACAGACAGTAGTGGGTGATGAGGGGTGATGGTAGTAGAGACAGGCAGACTCTTAGATTGGCACATGGATGATAGAAAAATGGAGGCTGTGTAGGAGGGAAGGGTTCGATTGATCTTGGAGTAGGTTAAAAGGTCAGCACAACATTGTGGGCTGAAGGGCCTGGGCTGTGCTGTAATGTTCTAAGTTAGTGTGTCTGGACGACTTGCGGAGGGAATTGCATACCATTCCTTCGATGTCCCCTCGGACACCCGCGATGGGTGCACACTCACTGGCGTGTCCGTAGCAGAAGCAGTTACCCCGGACTACCAGCTCATACACCGCATAGTAATACTTCTCCTTAATCTCGTGGCGCGAGTCCAGCAGGTTATCGCCCAGCGTGCGCAGCTTGGTGAAGTTTACCCGCAGGTTGGTGATCTTCAGCAGATCTTCAACGAGAGGAGAACAAAGCAGTGAGAGGGAGGGGCAATCAGGGACTGTACAGGAGCAACAGGCCTTCTTCCATCTCACTCCTGCCCAATGTACAGCAAGGTCTCACAGACAGATAATCAGGTGCTGGTGATCATAAGACCATTAGATATTGGAGCAGAATTAGTCTGCTCTGCCATTTCATCATGGCTGATCCAATTTTCCTCTTAGCCCCAATCTCCTGCCTTCTCCCCATATCCCTTCATGCCTGATCAATCAAAAATCTATCAACCTCTACCTTAAATATACATAAAGACTTGGCTTCCACAGCTGCCTGTGGCAAAGAATTCCACAGATTCACCACCTCTGGCTAAAGAAATTCCTCCTCATCTCCATTCTAAGAGGACACTGCTCTACTGTGAGTGTGTGTCCTCTGGTCTTAGACTCTCCCATCAGAAACATCCTCTCCACATCCACTCCATCAAGGCCTTTCACCATTTGATTGTTTTCAATGAAATCACCCCTCATTCTTCTGAACTCTAGTGAATACAGGCCCAGAGCTGTCAACTGCTCCATGTGACAAGACATTCAATCCTGGAATCATTTTTGTGAACCTCCTTTGAACCCTCTCCAGTTTCAGCACATCCTTTCTGAGATAAGGAACATAAAACTGCTCCCAATACAAAGTGAGGCCTCAGCAAAGCTTTGTAAAGTGCGCTTGAAATGAATGCTAACATCATATTCGCATTCCTCACCACAGACTCAACCTGCAAGTTAACCTTTAGAGAATCCTGCACCAGGACTCCCAAGTCCCTGTGCACCTCAGGTTGTTATTTGTATTTTCTCTCTATTCTCTCATTTCTTCCACCAAAGTGCACAACCTGAGTCGCTTCCCTCGGAGGGCCCGCTGGTTCGAGTCGCTTCCCTCGGAGGGCCCGCTGGTTCGAGTCGCTTCCCTCGGAGGGCCCGCTGGTTCGAGTCGCTTCCCTCGGAGGGGCGGCTGGTTCGAGTCGCTTCCCTCGGAGGGCCCGCTGGTTCGAGTCGCTTCCCTCGGAGGGCCCGCTGGTTCGAGTCGCTTCCCTCGGAGGGCCCGCTGGTTCGAGTCGCTTCCCTCGGAGGGCCCGCTGGTTCGAGTCGCTTCCCTCGGAGGGCCCGCTGGTTCGAGTCGCTTCCCTCGGAGGGCCCGCTGGTTCGAGTCGCTTCCCTCGGAGGGCCCGCTGGTTCGAGTCGCTTCCCTCGGAGGGCCCGCTGGTTCGAGTCGCTTCCCTCGGAGGGGCCGCTGGTTCGAGTCGCTTCCCTCGGAGGGGCCGCTGGTTCGAGTCGCTTCCCTCGGAGGGCCCGCTGGTTCGAGTCGCTTCCCTCGGAGGGGCCGCTGGTTCGAGTCGCTTCCCTCGGAGGGCCCGCTGGTTCGAGTCGCTTCCCTCGGAGGGCCCGCTGGTTCGAGTCGCTTCCCTCGGAGGGGCCGCTGGTTCGAGTCGCTTCCCTCGGAGGGCCCACTGGTTCGAGTCGCTTCCCTCGGAGGGCCCACTGGTTCGAGTCGCTTCCCTCGGAGGGCCCACTGGTTCGAGTCGCTTCCCTCGGAGGGGCGGCTGGTTCGAGTCGCTTCCCTCGGAGGGCCCACTGGTTCGAGTCGCTTCCCTCGGAGGGCCCACTGGTTCGAGTCGCTTCCCTCGGAGGGCCCGCTAGTTCGAGTCGCTTCCCTCGGAGGGCCCACTGGTTCGAGTCGCTTCCCTCGGAGGGCCCGCTGGTTCGAGTCACTGCCCTCGGAGGGCCCGCTGGTTCGAGTCACTGCCCTCGGAGGGCCCACTGGTTCGAGTCGCTTCCCTCGGAGGGGCCGCTGGTTCGAGTCGCTTCCCTCGGAGGGCCCGCTGGTTCGAGTCGCTTCCCTCGGAGGGCCCGCTGGTTCGAGTCGCTTCCCTCGGAGGGGCCGCTGGTTCGAGTCGCTTCCCTCGGAGGGCCCGCTGGTTCGAGTCGCTTCCCTCGGAGGGGCCGCTGGTTCGAGTCACTGCCCTCGGAGGGCCCGCTGGTTCGAGTCGCTTCCCTCGGAGGGCCCGCTGGTTCGAGTCGCTTCCCTCGGAGGGCCCGCTGGTTCGAGTCGCTTCCCTCGGAGGGGCCGCTGGTTCGAGTCACTGCCCTCGGAGGGCCCGCTGGTTCGAGTCACTGCCCTCGGAAGGTCGATTGGGTCCCAATGCTCTTGGAGGTGCTATGGAAATTCTGGATTGGAGTGGTTCCTGAGGGTATCTCTCAGTTCCATGCTATTTTCTCATGTTCTCACCCATTCTTTCTTGTTGCCGAGTGCTGGATGGTGTTTAGGGTTTGATGTTCTTGTTTCTCCACGTGAGTGATCTGCTAGCTTTTGTGTGAGGGAGGGGTTGAGGGGATTCTGGGTTTGCGAGTTTTTCTTTCTTTTTTCATGCAGGGGGAATCAATGTCTTTCTTTCGACTACTTCTATCATTTTCTGTATTCTATGGCTATCTGGAGAAGACAACTCTCAGAGTTGTATTCTGTATACATACCTCAATAATAAAATGGATCTTTAAATCTTTGATACACTTGCTGACACTGTATTCCTTCTGCCATTTCTTTGCCCATTCTCCTAATCTGTCCAAGTCCTTCTGTAGTCTCTCTACTTCCTCAAAACCACCTGCCCCTCCACCTATCTTCATATCGTCTGCAAACTTTGCAACAAAGCCATCAATCCCATCATCTAAATCACTGACATAAATGTGATGAAGGGATAAGAGTGAGTGGCTCAGAGGAAGTGGGTGACAAGGGGGAGAGACAAATCTCTGCATCACCTCGTCGGAAACAGCAAATAGAATTGATCCTTGCTCCTCAGTCCCGAAGGCTCTGATCAACTCCTCCTTTCTAAACATCCCATGAAGCTCCTCCAGATAACTTTGTGTCTCTGCAACCTCACATTCTGATTTTCTTTTCCTCTTCGATGTCTGGTCCTCCCTGAGGAACTGAAATCACCAGCCTTCCCTCCCCTTGGCCACGACCTTTCATCTAACGTCACTTGTATCTTGTTTACCACCTTTCCTGCTGCCCACACCCAAAAGGAAGACATCGTATTTTGAACAGTTTGTCCCTTCAACATCAGCCATTGCTCGTTTCCTGACCTGACGTGATTCCTGATTTACTGCAGTCAATCCACACCTGTTCAGTGCTTTACTTCGATAGCACACAGCAAACAAATCCAAGTAACTGACGGTGAAACAGGATGTCACAGAACTCAGAGCACACGTACATCGAAACATCAAAACACAGAGTGAAACATATCATCTGTGACAACGGCCGACACTCTGGGAAATGTATCGTCCGTGATGACCGCCGACACTCAGGGAAACGTATCGTCCATGACGATGACTGACAGAGCCCATTTTTGGAATGTCAGAGGAAACTGGAGCAGGGGAGAATGAACAAACTCCTGTCAGGCAGCGGTGGGAAGGAAACGCTGCTGACGTAAAGTGTTACGATAACCGCTGTGCTATCACGCCTCCCTCCATTGACACACACCAATTCTGATCATAGGTCAGCAGCTTCATCTTCCTGGGCCCATCTCGTTGGTGCAATCACGACAGTGGCTATAGTTCATCAGGATTTTGAGATTTGGTTTGTTAGCAAAGACAGTCAAATTTCTTTGAGTTCCCTTTATACTGCCTACCTTACTGAGGGTCTGTGACATGGACAGGAACTGGGCCTTGGCACCCACGATGACTGACCACTTCCTTCTCCCCTGGCTGGACCCACAACACTTGCAGTTGCTTCCTGACAACAAGCTGAGGAACACACCCTGCCCCAAGGTTCCTGAGGTGGGCCGGGTGTGAGTGGAAGTGTTGCCATACTGAAAGACTGAATTCAAAATCTATCATGCCTCACACCCAATGAGGTCCTACCCAATTTACTTCACGTTATAAGTGTAAGAACCAGACAGAAAGGATGATCTCCAGCCCACTGATTAACATTTATGGATCCCCTCCATAGTTAACATCTCGCTCAAGAGTCACCAGAGTCATAAAATTATTACAAGCTGTTTGGTCCACCAAGTCACTGTCAGCCTCAAGCTGAGCTGAACCATTTCCCCGTGCTAACTCCCGCAACCCCACAAGTTATTTTCCCAAACTGCTGACACAGTTCAGAACCCCTGGGCTCTGTCCCCACCTCCCGTCCTGCAGTGGATTCCAATCACTCTCTGCGTAGACAGTCCATGAAAATGCAAGCTTGCCCAGAGAGAAGCACAGAAACTGGTGTTAATTGAAAGCTTCTGAGAGGTGGGGAGAGGTTCTTGTATTTGTTTATGTTGCAAGCTATGATTCAGTAACTGAAGAGCTTGGCACATCTTCCAACACCACAGAGGAAGAAACGTACAGAGTGCTCGTCTCTACTTCCCGAGGAGACTGAGGTCCTTTAACATCTGCCGGACGATGCTGAGGATGTTCTATGAGTCTGTGGTGGCCAGTGCTATCATGTTTGCTGTTGTGTGCTGGGGCAGCAGGCTGAGGGTAGCAGACTCCAACAGAATCAACAAACTCATTCGTAAGGCCAGTGATGTTGTGGGGGTGGAACTGGACTCTCTGACGGTGGTGTCTGAGAAGAGGACGCTGTCCAAGTTGCATGCCATCTTGGACAATGTCTCCCATCCACTCCATAATGTACTGGTTAGGCACAGGAGTACATTCAGCCAGAGACTCATTCCACCGAGATGCAACACTGAGCGTCATAGGAAGTCATTCCTGCCTGTGGCCATCAAACTTTACAACTCCTCCCTCGGAGTGTCAGACACCCTGAGCCAATAGGCTGGTCCTGGACTTAATTCTACTTGGCATGATTAACTTATTATTATTTAATTATTTATGGGTTTATATTTCTATATTTCTTCACTATTCTTGGTTGGTGTGGCTGTAACGAAACCTAATTTCCCTCGGGATCAATAAAGTATGTCTGCATGTCTGTCTGCTGGACATCTGCAAACGTTACAGAAGAGCTGGAGATCCTTGGGGAAATGACAAATGAAGGAGTTAATATTAATTGCCTAACTGTCCTCAGGAAGACAGGGGAAGGCTGCTTTCTTGAACCGCTTGATCCTGGAGAAGGAGGGTAGTGTAGAAGACTGCCAAAGATCAGTTGCAGATATTGGCAGAGAAGATTAACCCCGAATAATGTGAGGTGTTGCAACTTGGTGGGACAAATATAAAGTGTCGGCACATTGGTGGGAGCAAGACTCCTAACAGTGTTGGGAGGGCCAAGACCACACACAGAAAGTTGTGTTGCAGTTTTATAAAACTCTAGTTATGCCACATCTGGAACATTGCACACAGTTCTGATTCCCCATTACAGGAAGGATTTCGAGGCTTCGGAAAGGGTGCAGAAGAGGTTTTCCAGGATGTAGCCTGGATTACAGGACATGTGCTATTATGAGAGGTTGGAAAAACTCGGGCTGTTCTCTCTGGAGTGGTGGAGCCTGAGGGGAGATCTTTTAGAGGTTTATAAGATTATGAAAGGCATTGACAGAGTAGACAGGGAGTATCTGTTTCCCGAGGTGGATATCAAGTTCAAGTCATATTTATTGTCATTTCGACCATACCTGCTGGTACAGTACACAGTAAAAATGAGACAACATTTTTCAGGACCATGGTGCTACATGAAACAGTACAAAAAACTACATAAAAACAACACAGAAAAAAACGACACTAGACTACAGACCTACCCAGGACTGCATAAAGTGCACAAAACAGTGCAGACATTACAATAAATAATAAACAGGACAATAGGGCAAGGTGTTAGTCCAGGCTCTGGGTATTGAGGAGTCTGATAGCTTGGGGGAAGAAACTGTTACATAGTCTGGTCGTGAGAGCCCGAATGCTTTGGTGCCTTTTTCCAGACGGCAAGAGGGAGAAGAGTTTGTATGAGGGGTGCATGGGGTCCTTCATAATGCTGTTTGCTTTGTGGATGCAGCGTGTAGTGTAAATGTCCGCGATGGCGGGAAGAGAGATCCCGATGATCTTCTCAGCTGGCCTCACTACCCGCTGCAGGATCTTGCGATCCGAGATGGTGCAATTTCCGAACCAGGCAGTGATGCAGTTGCTCAGGATGCTCTCAATACAACCCCTGTAGAATGTGATGAGGATGGGGGATGGGAGATGGACTTTCCTCAGCCTTCACAGAAAGTAGAGACGCTCCTGGGCTTTCTTTGCTATGGAGCTGGTGTTGAGGGACCAGGTGAGATTCTCCTGGTGAGTCCAGGTGAACACCAGACATTTGGTGCTCTTAACGATCTCTACCGAGGAGCCGTCGATGTTCAGTGGGGAGTGGTCACTCCATGCCCTCCTGAAGTCAACAACCATCTCTTTTGTTTGTTCACATTAAGAGACAGGTTGTTGGCTCTGCACCAGTCCGTTAGCCGCTGCGTCTCCTCTCTGTAAGCTGACTCGTCGTTCTTGCTGATGAGACCCACCATGGTCGTGTCATCGGCGAACTTGATGATGTGGTTCGAGCTGTGTGTTGCAGCACAGTCGTGGGTCAGCAGAGTGAACAGCAGTGGACTGAGCACGCAGCCCTGGGGAGCCCCCGTGCTCAGTGTGATGGTGTTGGAGATGCTGCTCCCGATCCGGACTAACTGAGGTCTCCCAGTCAGCAAGTCTAGGATCCAGTTGCAGAGGGAGGTGTTCAGGCCCAGTTGGCTCAGCTTTCCAATCAGTTTCTAATAACAGAGGGCATGCAAATAAGGTGAAGAGGAGAAGTTGAAAGGAGATGTGCAGGGCAAATGGTGGGGGTGTGGAACACGCTGCCAGGGGTGCAGGTACAAGCAGATGTGACAGAAGCGGTTCAGAGTCTCTTAGAGAGGTGCATGAGAGAGTGAACGTCAGAGGCTGAGGAATTCTCTACCGAGTATCGAGGCTTGTAACAGAAGATGACGATGCTCCTCAATCGTCTGTGAACACTGTTGGAACAATCGTAGATCCAGTGTCATGCCCGTGGACGGAGCAGAGGGGTCCTCACCCAGCCCCAGTCAGCTCTCCAGTGTAGAGGGTCACACACTGTGAGCACCACATGCAGCAGGCCGGATTGGTCACTGTCATCTGGAGGGAATGCTGGGTGGACGGGAGGAAAGACATGTTAGCGCAGGCGATGCTTCGTTCGTGCCATGGCGACGGGGACGTGGAATGCAATACTGGAAGCCAAAGCCCAAATTTGGCAATGCTGGAAATCAAGGCCTGAATGTCAAAGACCAAAGGCAGTGTGTCTGGAAACTGAGGCCCAATAAGTGAAAAGTTCCGGGTCTGCGTGTCTGCAAATCAGAGGCCTGGTATCCGCCAGTCTGAGAGTCAGGAGCCGACGACCACTCTGAAGGCATCCTGTCCTGTCCTGGCGGGCGGAGGTGTGTCTGTGTGAGTGTGAGTGTGAGTGTGAGTGTGTGTGTGTGAGTGTGAGTGAGTGTGTGTGTGAGTGAGTGTGAGTGTGTGTATGTCTGTGTGAATGTGTGTGTGTGTGAGTGAGTGAGAGTGTGAGTGTGTCTGTGTGTATGAGGGAGTGTGAGAGTCTGAATGTGTGTGTGAGTGAGTGTGAGTTTGTGTGTATCTGTGTGTGAATGTGTGTGTGTGCGAGTGAGTGTGAGTTTGTGTGTATCTGTGTGTGAGTGTGTGTGTGTGCGAGTGAGTGTGAGTTTGTGTGTATCTGTGTGTGAGTGTGTGTGTGTGCGAGTGAGTGTGTTTGTGAGTGTGAGTGTGTGTGTGAGTGAGTGAGAGAGTGTGAGTGCATCTGTGTGTATGAGTGTGAGAGTCTGTGAATGTGTGTGTCTGAGTGAGTGTGTGTGTGTTTGAGTGTGTGTGAATGAGTGTGTGCGAGTGTGAGTGTGTGTGTGTGTGAGTGTGTAACGGGTTTGGAGGGAGGAAAAGAGTTTGTTTCGTTCTGTGCTGTTTCACTGAGCATTGTGGGTATACAATGCTGCTGCTGGAATGTGTGGCAACATTTGCGGGATGCCCCCCATACATCCTGGGGGAGACCACTTCGCCGGGCGCCGATACTCTGTCCACTAGAAAAAGCGGGATCTCCTGGTGGCCACCCATTCCCATTCTAATATGTCCATCCAGGGCCTCCTCTACTGTCACGATGAGGCCACACTCAGGTTGGAGGAGCAACACCTTATATACCAGCTGGGTAGCCTCCATCCTGATGGCATGAACATTGATTTATCAAACTTACAATAATTGCCCCCCTTCACTATTCCCCATCCCCTTTCCCCCTCACCTCATCTCCTTACCTGCCCATCACCTGCCTCTGGAGCTCCTCCCCCCTTTTCTTTCTTCCATGGCTTTCTGTCCTCTCCTATCAGATTCCCCCTCCTCCAGCACAATGTTTCAAAGTACACAAATCGGAACCACTGTTTCCTGGAGCAAAGTAACTTCATTACATGTGTTTTTAATATATTTTTTACTGTAAATTATAATTGTTTTATGCCTTCCACTGTACTGCCGCCAGAAAATAACAAATTTCACGACATACATAGAAACATAGAAAATAGGTGCAGGAGTAGGCCATTCAGCCCTTCGAGCCTGCACCGCCATTCAGTATGATCATGGCTGACAATCCAACTCAGAACCCTGTACCTGGTTTCTCTCCATACCCTCCTGATCCCTTTAGCCACAAGGGCCATATCTAACTTCCTCTTAAATATAGCCAATGAACCGGCCTCAACTGTATCCTGTGGCAGAGAATTCCACAGATTCACCACTCTCTGTGTGAAAATGTTTTTCCTCATCTCGGTCCTAAAAGGCTTCCCCTTTATCCTTAAACTGTGACCCCTCGTTCTGGACTTCCCCAACATCGGAAACAATCTTCCTGCATCTAGCCTGTCCAATCCCTTTAGAATTTTATACATTTCAATAAGATCCCCCCTCAATCTTCTAAATTCCAGTGAGTATAAGCCTAGTCGATCCAGTCTTTCTTCATATGAAAGTCCTGCCATCCCAGGAATCAATCTGGTCAACCTCCTCTGTACTCCCTCTGTGGCAAGAATGTCTTTCCTCAGATTAGGGGACCAAAACTGCACACAATACTCCAGGTGTGGTCTCACCAAGGCCTTGTACAACTGCAGTAGAACCTCCCTGCTCCTGTACTCAAATCCTTTTGCTATGAATGCCAACATACCATTTGCCTTTTTCACCGCCTGCTGTACCTGCATGCCCACCTTCAATGACTGGTGTACAATGACACCCAGGTCTCGTTGCACCTCCCCTTTTCCTAATCGACCACCGTTCAGATAATAATCTGTTTTCCTGTTCTTGCAACCAAAGTGGATAACCTCATATTTATCCACATTAAATTGCATCTGCCACGAATTTGCCCACTCACCTAACCTATCCAAGTCACCCTGCATCCTCTCAGCATCCTCCTCACAGCTAATATGTCAGTGACAAGAAACCGGATTGTGATTCGTGTCTCACCCCGAATTGTTAAGGCCGGCTCCCACAGCCCTCTGATGTGGATTCTCATCCATGTGTTCTCCTTCCCTCTCCCTCCCCGCGCCCTCCTTCCAGACCTCCCCAACCTCGGTAGGTCACGACAAGGGTTTTGACACTGGGACTTACTCTGTATTCGAGGGCTGTAGGGATCCTGGATGGGGATGGCAGGGTCCAGCACTCTGTAGATCACCTGGTAAGGACAAAGTTCCTCCCATCAGACAGGGGCCATGGAGAACAGATGGCAAGAGCTGATGCCTACTTGTGTGAAACTTTTTAATTGGAATAGAGAGATGTTCCACCCCACACCTCCTCATGGAAACATCCCCCCCCCAGACTCTGCCCCCTTCTCCGAACCTCTTGCTAGGCATCGCGGTGTTAGGGTGCAGATGCGCGGCTACACTGAGCATTGCTTTCGTCAGCCTGCTATAAAGAAGGTGTTATTAAGCTAGAAAAGATGTTGAGTGCACTGGGAGGCTGACTTACAAGGCGGTTGCGTGGTACGTCGGAGATGACCCAATGGAGGTACACGAGACTCAATGGACACACACTTCTTTACAGGGAGGGGTGTGAAAACCAGGCAGAGGTTGAAGACCAGAGGTTTGAGATTGAAAAGGGGCATCAGGAGCAGCTTCTTCACACAGAAGGAGGTGTGTATTTAGAATGAGCTGCCAGAGGTACTGGCAGAGGTGGAGACATTAGCAATTAAAAGCCATCTGGGTAAATGCATGGATTGCAGAGGTATAGAGGGCAGATGGGACTCTCTTGCTGGGCCACACTGTCAGCATGCATTAGATGGACTGAATGGTCTGTTTCCATGATCGTGGCTGTAAAAACGGGAAGATATGCTTGATATTGTTTGAAAAGTGAGAGGCTGAACGACGTTGCTGTTTAGAGGGCCCTGGTGTCCTCGTACAACAATCACTGAAGGTTAACTTACAGGAACAGTGGAGGGACAGGTTCTGTGTGTCTGGGTCCAGTGGAGGCTGGAGGTGTTAGGGGACTGTGTGCACGTGTGGGACAGAAGGAGGATTGGGGCCTGTTCTTCTGTCGTCTCTTCTGTTCTGTGTTGTTCTGCCAGACATTGTTATGTTGGCACTGGAATGTTTGGCAACAGATGCAGGCTGCCGCCAGCACATCCTTGGTTGTGTTGATTGTAACTGCAAGTGACCCATTCCACTCTGTGTTTCGATGTACCTGTGATAAATAAACATGGACCCTGTTGGCCGTTGTGGGACAAGCCAGGCTCCAAGCATGCAGGGCCCAGGTGAGGGAGATCTGGTGACCTGACCAGTGGAAGGATGTAGGTGTGACAGAGGGAGTGTAGCAAAGGTCCAACAAATCTACCCCTGGGACTGATCCTAACCCTTGAGTTTAGAAGGTTCTTTAGCCAAGGGGAGGTGAATCTGTGGAATTCGTTGCTACAGACAGCTGTGGGGGACAAGCCATCGGGTATATTTAAAGGAGACATTGATTGGTTCTTGATTAACATGAACTTCAAAGGTGATAGGGAGAAGGCAGGAGAAGGTCAAGAGAGAAAATTAATCAGCCATGATAGAATAGCAGAGCAGATTTGATGGGCTGAATGGCCCAATTCTGCTCCTCTGTCTTACTGTCACAATACGAAACAGAACATTTCATAAAGGGTAAAAGAGACTTGAGGGTAGATATAGGACCAATAGAAAATGATGCTGGAGATATTGTAATGAGAGATGCAGAGATGGCAGAGGAACAGACTGTGTATTTTGCATCGATCTTCACAGTGGAAGACATCTGCAGTATACCAGAGATTCAAGAGTGTCAGGGAAGTGAAGTTTGTGCAGTAAAAATCACGACTGAGAAGGTGCTCAGGAGGTTTAATGGTCTGAGGGTGGATAAATCTCCTGGACCTGATGGAATGCACCCTCGGGTTCTGAAGGAAGTAGCTGGAGAGATTGCGGACGCATTAACGATGATCTTTTAAGAATCGATAGATCTCGGCATTGTACCGGATGACTGAAAAATTGCAAATGTTACTCTGCTATTTAAGAAGGGTGGGAGGCAGCAGAAAGGAAACTATAGACCTGTTAGCCTGACATCAGTGGTTGACAAGTTGTTGGAATCTATTGTTAGGGATAAGATTACGGAGTACCTGGAGGCACGTGACAAGATAGGCCAAAGCCAGCATGGTCTCCTGAAAGGAAAATCCTGCCGGACTAACCTACTGCAATTTTTTGAGGAAATTACAAGCAGGGTAGACAGAGGAGATGCGGTAGATGTGGTGTACTTGGATTTTCAGAAGGCCTTTGACAAGGTGCCACACATGAAGCTGCTTAGCAAGATAAAAGCCCATGGAACTACAGGGGAGTTACTAGCATGGGTTGATCGGCAGAAAACAGAGTGGGAATAAAGGCTGGCTGCCGGTTACCAGTGGAGTCCCACAGGAGTCAGTGTTGGGACCGCTGCTTTTTATGATCTACGTCAATGACTTGAACTATGGGATTCATGGATTTGTGGCTAAACGGACGATGATACAAAGTTAGGTGGAGGAGTGGGTAGTGTTGAGGAAACAGAGAGCCTGCAGAGAGACTTAGATAGTTTAGGGGAATGGGCAAAGAAGTGGAGTTGGGATGACTCGAAGCAGACTTGATGGGCAGGATGGCCTACTTCTGCTCCTATATCTCATGATCTTAAAATGTGTACAGGACTGATGTGGAGATGATGTGTTCCCCTGGATGGTCATCTCGAACCTTCAGAATAAGGTTCCAGCTATGAGGATGGAGATGAGAAGAAATGCCTTCCTGGGGAGGGGCATTACTGATTCGGGGCTGGGAGGGGGTTTATGGGACTGGAAGAGGGGTGTTTCCCAGCATACAACAGACGAGTGGACATGTCACTTACCTCCCCCTCCGTCGAGGGTTCAATGTCTGAGTAGCGCGATTCACAGATAACCTCGTCCACTTCCTTCAGGGGGCCCCGCCGGACGTTTGGAAAGTCAGACGCGCAGTCGTGGCTGAAATAACGGTAGGTTTGCCAGGTGCGGCCAAAGTCCGCTGACCGCTCGATCAGCATGGCGGCTGGGCGGAAGGTCTGTGAAAGCAACGTCGACCATACAGTCAGCTTCCGATGCTCTCTCCAAACTCCCCACTCGACCCTTCCTCCCCCCCCATCCAGCAGCTGAGCCCCACAGCCGAGCAGCCCCCTTCCTAATGGACCTTGCACCCTGCACATCTCTCGGTCAGGGAGTGGGACCAGGAGCAGACCCAGCTCGAGTTTAATTGGGCAGTGGGATACCTGGTGAAACCAGAGCAGACATAACTGAACCACTGCCTCACAACTCCCAAAAGCCTGCTTCGGTCCCATCTCAGATGTTGTCTATGTGGAGTTTGCACGACCACATAAGCTTTCCTCAGGTGTTCCAGTTTCCTCCAACATCCCAACGGTCAGTGGGTTAATGAGAAACCAAAAAACCAGAAAATAGTGAGCAGGTTGGGCAGCGTCTGAGGGGTGAGAAACCCTTCGCCTGTCCTGACACAGGTCTTTGATCTGCATTGTTATTTCTGACCCGCTCTCAGAATGTTGGCCAACCTGCTGGTGAGTTCACTGTTCGTTTGTGAAGGAACTAGGTGAGTGTGCAGGAGGGCAGGGAGAGCTGGAGGGGGTGAGAGGGGAGGGGTGACAGGGAGAGGGGGGAGAACAGGAAGAGGTGGAGGGGTGACAGGAAGAGGTGGAGGGGGTGACAGGGAGAGGGGAGGGGTGACAGGGAGAAGGGGAGGGGGGTGACAGGGCTGGCATGAACTCTCTCTCAGACCAGAGGGCCAAAGTGCCAAGGAGAATACACTTTCTGTCCTGGCCACGCAGCCCACTCCAAGGGTCACTCATCCCGGACCGAGGGTCACTCATCCCGGACCGAGGATCACTCATCCCCGACCGAGGATCACTCGTCCCGGACCGAGGGTCACTCATCCCCGACAGAGGGTCACTCATCCCCGACCGAGGGTCACTCATCCCGGACCGAGGGTCACTCATCCCCGACCGAGGGTCACTCATCCCGGACCGAGGATCACTCATCCCCGACCGAGGATCACTCGTCCCGGACCGAGGGTCACTCATCCCCGACAGAGGGTCACTCATCCCCGACCGAGGGTCACTCATCCCGGACCGAGGGTCACTCATCCCCGACCGAGGATCACTCATCCCCGACAGAGGGTCACTCATCCCGGACCGAGGGTCACTCATCCCGGACCGAGGGTCACTCATCCCCGACCGAGGATCACTCATCCCCGACCGAGGGTCACTCATCCCCGACCGAGGGTCATACGTCCCAGACCGAGGGTCATACGTCCCAGACAGAGGGTCACTCATCCCCGACCGAGGGTCACTCATCCCGGACCGAGGGTCACTCATCCCCGACCGAGGATCACTCATCCCCGACCGAGGGTCACTCATCCCCGACCGAGGGTCACTCATCCCCGACAGAGGGTCACTCATCCCCGACCGAGGGTCACTCATCCCGGACCGAGGGTCACTCATCCCCGACCGAGGATCACTCATCCCCGACCGAGGGTCACTCATCCCCGACCGAGGGTCACTCATCCCCGACCGAGGATCACTCATCCCCGACCGAGGGTCACTCATCCCCGACCGAGGGTCACTCATCCCCGACAGAGGGTCACTCATCCCCGACCGAGGGTCACTCATCCCGGACCGAGGGTCACTCATCCCCGACCGAGGATCACTCATCCCCGACCGAGGGTCACTCATCCCCGACCGAGGGTCATACGTCCCAGACCGAGGATCACTCATCCCCGACCGAGGGTCACTCACCCCAGACCGAGGGTCATACGTCCCAGACCGAGGGTCATACGTCCCCGACCGAGGGTCATACGTCCCCGACCGAGGGTCATACGTCCCCGACCGAGGGTCATACGTCCCAGACCGAGGGTCATACGTCCCAGACAGAGCTTTTCACCAACAGCACAGAATTTCCTTGCAGTGATTTAGTTGGAAAGTGAGAGGTCCTGAGGGTAAGGAGTCATGAGGCTGGTGTCAGGATTGGGAGAGGAGGGGCAGAAACTGCACCCTCAAGGAAGCTGGGGGAGGTGATAGCTCTAACCCTACCTCTGTGTTCTGCTCACACAGTGCCAGGGCTGGAGGTGAGGCCAAGATAAGGCCTCCTGTCACCTGTCTCCATGGTGATCAAGTGACGCCTCGCTCCATCTCTCTGGTGACCCCTTGCCACGTTACCTCCGCATCACTTCACTCGCACACCTCAGTGACCCTTTTCCCCAAGATCCCTCGTCAATGTTCCTTCCAAACTGTGCGGGTGTGTGGCCACTCAGTAGAGGAAGTGCACCCACTCACACAGCCGTTGGGACCGCGCAGTGACAGAAAGTTTCAGAAATGTGAACGAATTTCTCTGTTGTACTGTACTTCATTACACCCTTCAATTAATAAATAAAAACAAAAGGATGAGCATTTTTAATTTTCATTCTAAATATTCATCGAATACATATTTATAAAAAAGCAAGTTTTCAGGCAGTGTAAGGATTTCCTGCTGAGAGCAAAGGTTGGTTTGAGCAGTTGTATAAAATGTTAGAACATTACCCCTCACTGTCTCACAATGGTCCCACTTACCCTGATACCCCTATGCACCGTCAGATCACATCAGCCCTCACCCCTAAGCCTGGAATGTGCTGCCCCTCCCTCTACACGAGGGGAAGCTTGCAGCAGCCAGGATGCAATGGGATTCCATCCACCCCACACCATTGGCACACAGTGGCTGCAGTGCGCACTGTCTACGCACTGTCTACACACTGCAGCGTGGTGGCCCACCACAAACAGGACTGACCCCTGGGACCCCACCGACCCTCAATCAGGACTGACCCCTCAATCAGGACCCCTGGGACCCCACCGTCCCACGATCAGGACTGACCCCTGGGACCCCACCGACCCACGATCAGGACTGACCCCTGGGACCCCACCGACCCTCAATCAGGACTGACCCCTCAATCAGGACCCCTGGAACCTCACCGACCCTCAATCAGGACCCCTGGGACCCCACCGACCCTCAATCAGGACTGACCCCTCAAACAGGACCCCTGGGACCCCACCGTCCCACGATCAGGACTGACCCCTGGGACCCCACTGACCCACGATCAGGACTGACCCCTGGGCCCCACCGACCCTCAATCAGGACCCCTGGGACCCCACCGTCCCACAATCAGGACTGACACCTGGGACCCCACCATTCCACGATCAGGACTGACCACTGGGACCCCACCGACCCTCAATCAGGACTGACCCCTCAATCAGGACCCCGGGGACCCCACTGCCCCACGATCAGGACTGACCCCTGGGACCCCACCGACCCTCAATCAGGACCCCTGGGACCCCACCGACCCTCAATCAGGACTGACCCCTGGGACCCCACCGACCCTCAATCAGGACTGACACCTGGGACCCCACCGACCCTCAATCAGGACTGACACCTGGGACCCCACCACTCCACGATCAGGATTGACCCCTGGGACCCCACCGACCCTCAATCAGGACCCCTGGGACCCTACTGCCCCACAATCAGGACTGACCCCTGGGACCCCACTGCCCCATGATCAGGACTGACCCCTGGGACCCCACCGACCATCAATCAGGACTCCTGGGACCCCACTGTCCCACGATCAGGTCTGACCCCTGGGACCCCACCGACCCTCAATCAGGACCCCTGGGACCCCACCGACCCACAATCAGGACTGACCCCTCAATCAGGACCCCTGGGACCCTACCGCCCCACGATCAGGACTGACCCCCGGGACCCCACCGACCCACGATCAGGACTGACACCTGGGACCCCATTACTCCACGATCAGGACTGACACCTGGGACCCCACTACTCCACGATCAGGTCTGACCCCTGGGACCCCACCGACCCTCAATCAGGACCCCTGGGACCCCACCGTCCCACAATCAGGACTGACCCCACTGCCCCACGATCAGGACTGTCCCCTGGGACCCCACCGCCCCACAATCAGGACTGACCCCTGGGACCCCACCGACCCTCAATCAGGACCCCTGGACCCCACCGCCCCACGATCAGGACTGACCCCTGGGACCCCACCGACCCTCAATCAGGACCCCTGGGACCCCACTGTCCCGCGATCAGGACTGATTCCTGGGACCCCACCGCTCCACGATCAGGACTGACCCCTGGGACCCCACCGACCCACAATCAGGACCCCTGGGACCCCACCGCCCCACGATCAGGACTGACCCCTCAATCAGGACCCCTGGGACCCCACCACCCCACGATCAGGACTGACCCCTGGGACCCCACCGACCCTCAATCAGGACCCCTGGGACCCCACTGTCCCACGATCAGGACTGATTCCTGGGACCCCACCGCCCCACGATCAGGACTGACCCCTGGGACCCCACCGACCCACAATCAGGACCCCTGGGACCCCACCGCCCCACGATCAGGAATGACCCCTCAATCAGAACCCCTGGGACCCCACCGCCCCACGATCAGGACTGACCCCTGGGACCCCAACGACCCTCAATCAGGACCCCTGGGACCCCACTGTCCCGCGATCAGGACTGATTCCTGGGACCCCACCGCCCCACGATCAGGACTGACCCCTGGGACCCCACCGACCCACAATCAGGACCCCTGGGACCCCACCGCCCCACGATCAGGAATGACACCTCAATCAGGACCCCTGGGACCCCACCGCCCCACGATCAGGACTGACCCCTCAATCAGGACCCCTGGGACCCTACCGCCCCACGATCAGGACTGACCCCTGGGACCCCACCGACCCACGATCAGGACTGACCCCTGGGACCCCACCGACCCTCAAGCAGGACCCCTGGGACCCCACCGCCCCACGATCAGGACTGAACCCTCAATCAGGACCCCTGGGACCCTACTGCCCCACAATCAGGACTGACCCCTGGGACCCCACCGACCCTCAATCTGGACTGACCCCTCAATCAGGACCCCTGGGACCCTACTGCCCCACGATCAGGACTGACCCCTGGGACCCCACTGCCCCACCATCAGGACTGACCCCTGGGACCCCACTGCCCTACGATCAGGATTGACCCCTGGGACCCCACTGCCCCACGATCAGGACTGACCCCTGGGACCCTACCGCCCCACGATCAGGACTGACCCCTGGGACCCCACTGACCCTTAATCAGGACCCCTGGGGCCCCACCGACCCTCAATCAGGACCCCTGGGACACCACTGTCCCGCGATCAGGTCTGACCCCTGGGACCCCACCAACCCTCAATCAGGACCCCTGGGACCCCACCGCCCCACGATCAGGACTGACCCCTGGGACCCCACCGTCCCACGATCAGGACTGACCCCTGGGACCCCACCGACCCTCAATCAGGACCCCTGGGACCCCACCGCCCCACGATCAGGACTGACCCCTGGGACCCCACCGCCCCACGATCAGGACTGACCCCTGGGACCCCACCGACCCTCAATCAGGACTGACCCCTGGGACCCCACTGCCCCACAATCAGGACTGACCCCTGGGACCCCACTGACCCTCAATCAGGACCCCTGGGACCGCACTGCCCCACGATCAGGACCCCTGGGACCCCACCGCCCCACGAGCAGGACTCTGGGAGCAGCTTCACCAGATGGACTACAACAGCTCAAGAGAGCAGCTCACTCGCTCCACCTGAGGGGCAGTGAGGAATGAGTGATAAACACTGGTTTACCAGGAATCAGTAACAGCCCACTGAATTGTGCGGACACTGATGGCATACGGGGAGGAACGAGGGCAGCACCCCTGGTGACAACGCCCTCCCTGCCCACCGCCAACACCCACCTTGAAGGTCATGATGAGGTGGGTGAAGTGGAATTCAGCCTCCAGGTCCAGTTGGAGATGGACATTCGACAAACCTGCAGGGAGACACGTCCATCAGTCAAGAGTCAATGGTTACTTTGTTCCTGTCATGTACTTCCATGTTGTTGTGTTCCATGTTGCTTTATGTCCGTGTTGCTGTGTTTACATAGAACATAGAAAATAGGTGCAGGAGTAGGCCATTTGGCCCTTCGAGCCTGCACCGCCATTCAGTATGATCATGGCTGATCATCCAACTCAGAACCCTGTACCTGCTTTCTCTCCATACCCCCTGATCCCTTTAGCCACAAGGGCCATATCTAACTTCCTCTTAAATATAGCCAATGAACCGGCCTCAACTGTTTCCTGTGGCAGAGAATTCCACAGATTCACCACTCTCTGTGGGAAGAAGTTTTTCCTCATCTCAGTCCTAAAAGGCTTCCCCTTTATCCTTAAACTGTGACCCCTCGTTCTGGACTTCCCCAACATCGGAAACAATCTTCCTGCATCTAGCCTGTCCAATCCCTTTAGAATTTTATACTTTCAATAAGATCCCCCTTCAATCTTCTAAATTCCAGTGAGTATAAGCCTAGTCGATCCAGTCTTTCTTCATATGAAAGTCCTGCCATCCCAGGAGTCAATCTGGTGAACCTTCTCTGTACTCCCTCTGTGGGAAGAATGTCTTTCCTCAGATTAGGGGACCAAAACTGCACACAATATTCTAGGTGCGGTCTCACCAAGGCCTTGTACAACTGCAGTAGAACCTCCCTGCTCCTGTACTCAAATCCTTTTGCTATGAATGCCAATATACCATTTGCCTTTTTCACCGTCTGCTGTACCTGCATGCCCACCTTCAATGACTGGTGTACAATGACACCCAGGTCTCGTTGCATCTCCCCTTTTCCTAATCGGCCACCATTCTGATAATAATCTGTTTTCCTGTTCTTGCAACCAAAGTGGATAACCTCACATTTATCCACATTAAATTGCATCTGCCATGAATTTGCCCACTCACCTAACCTATCCAAGTCACCCTGCATCCTCCTCACAGCTAACACCGCCGCCCAGCTTCGTGTCATCCGCAAACTTGGAGATGCTGCATTTAATTACTTGTGTTCCCATATCGCTGTGTTCCCGTGCTGCTGTGTTTCAGCATTGTTTCCATGTTGTTGTGTCCCACGTTGCCTTGTCCCCATGCAGTTGTTTCAGTGTTGTGTTCCATGTCGCTGTGTGTTCCCGTGTCACCGTGTGTTCCCGTGTCACCGTGTGTTCCCGTGTCACCGTGTGTTCCCGTGTCACCGTGTGATCCCGTGTCACCGTGTGTTCCCGTGTCACCGTGTGTTCCCGTGTCACCGTGTGATCCCGTGTCACCGTGTGTTCCCGTGTCACCGTGTGTTCCCGTGTCGCCGTGTGTTCCCGTGTCGCCGTGTGTTCCCGTGTCGCCGTGTGTTCCCGTGTCACCGTGTGTTCCCGTGTCACTGTGTGTTCCCGTGTCACTGTGTGTTCCCGTGTCACTGTGTGTTCCCGTGTTGCTGCATTTTCATGTTGTTCTCCATTGTGAGATGATATGTTGGTGCTGGAATGTGCGATGACACCTACAGACTCCCCTCATCTCACTCACCCTCAGAGTGTGTAGGCTGCCCTCAGCTCACTCACCCTCAGAGTGTGTAGACTCCCCACATCTCACTCACCCTCAGAGTGTGTAGACTCCCCACATCTCACTCACCCTCAGAGTGTGTAGACTCCCCACATCTCACTCACCCTCAGAGTGTGTAGACTCCCCTCAGCTCACTCACCCTCAGAGTGTGTAGACTCCCCTCAGCTCAATCACCCTCAGAGTGTGTAGGCTCCCCTCATCTCACTCACCCTCAGAGTGTGTAGACTCCCCACATCTCACTCACCCTCAGAGTGTGTAGGCTGCCTTCATCTCACTCACCCTCAGAGTGTGTAGGCAGCCTTCAGCTCACTCACCCTCAGAGTGTGTAGACTCCCCACATCTCACTCACCCTCAGAGTGTGCAGACTCCCCTCAGCTCACTCACCCTCAGAGTTGTAGGCTGCCCTCAGCTCATTCACCCTCAGAGAGTGTAGGCTCCCCTCAGCTCACTCACCCTCAGAGTTGTAGGCTGCCCTCAGCTCACTCACCCTCAGAGTGTGTAGGCTGCCTTCAGCTCACTCACCCTCAGAGTGTGTAGGCTGCCCTCAGCTCACTCACCCTCAGAGTGTGTAGACTCTCCTCAGCTCACTCACCCTCAGAATGTGTAGGCTCCCCTCAGCTCACTCACCCTCAGAGTGTGTAGGCTGCCCTCAGCTCACTCACCCTCAGAGTGTGTAGGCTCCCCTCAGCTCACTCACCCTCAGAGTGTGTAGGCTGCCCTCAGCTCACTCACCCTCAGAGAGTGTAGGCTCCCCTCAGCTCACTCACCCTCAGAGTTGTAGGCTGCCCTCAGCTCACTCACCCTCAGAGTGTGTAGACTCCCCACATCTCACTCACCCTCAGAGTGTGTAGGCTCCCCTCAGCTCACTCACCCTCAGAGTTGTAGGCTGCCCTCAGCTCACTCACCCTCAGAGTGTGTAGACTCCCCACATCTCACTCACCCTCAGAGTGTGTAGACTCCCCACATCTCACTCACCCTCAGAGTGTGTAGACTCCCCACATCTCACTCACCCTCAGAGTGTGTAGGCTGCCCTCAGCTCACTCACCCTCAGAGTGTGTAGACTCCCCACATCTCACTCACCCTCAGAGTGTGTAGGCTGCCCTCAGCTCACTCACCCTCAGAGTGTGTAGACTCCCCACATCTCACTCACCCTCAGAGTGTGTAGGCTGCCCTCAGCTCACTCACCCTCAGAGTGTGTAGACTCCCCACATCTCACTCACCCTCAGAGTGTGTAGGCTGCCCTCAGCTCACTCACCCTCAGAGAGTGTAGGCTCCCCTCAGCTCACTCACCCTCAGAGTGTGTAGGCTGCCCTCAGCTCACTCACCCTCAGAGTGTGTAGGCTGCCCTCAGCTCACTCACCCTCAGAGTGTGTAGACTCCCCTCAGCTCACTCACCCTCAGAGTGTGTAGACTCCCCACATCTCATTCACCCTCAGAGTGTGTAGACTCCCCACATCTCACTCACCCTCAGAGAGTGTAGACTCCCCACATCTCACTCACCCTCAGAGTGTGTAGACTCCCCACATCTCACTCACCCTCAGAGTGTGTAGGCTCCCCTCAGCTCACTCACCCTCAGAGTTGTAGGCTGCCCTCAGCTCACTCACCCTCAGAGTGTGTAGGCTGCCCTCAGCTCACTCACCCTCAGAGTGTGTAGGCACCCCTCAGCTCACTCACCCTCAGAGTTGTGTAGGCTGCCCTCAGCTCACTCACCCTCAGAGTGTGCAGACTCCCCTCAGCTCACTCACCCTCAGAGTTGTAGGCTGACCTCAGCTCACTCACCCTCAGAGTGTGTAGGCTGCCCTCAGCTCACTCACCCTCAGAGTGTGCAGACTCCCCTCAGCTCACTCACCCTCAGAGTTGTAGGCTGACCTCAGCTCACTCACCCTCAGAGTGTGTAGGCTGACCTCAGCTCACTCACCCTCAGAGTGTGTACGCTGCCCTCAGCTCACTCACCCTCAGAGTGTGTAGGCTGACCTCAGCTCACTCACCCTCAGAGTGTGTAGGCTGCCCTCAGCTCACTCACCCTCAGAGTGTGCAGACTGCCCTCAGCTCACTCACCCTCAGAGTTGTAGGCTGCCCTCAGCTCACTCACCCTCAGAGTGTGTAGGCTGCCCTCAGCTCACTCACCCTCAGAGTGTGCAGACTCCCCTCAGCTCACTCACCCTCAGAGTGTGTAGGCTGACCTCAGCTCACTCACCCTCAGAGTGTGTAGGCTGCCCTCAGCTCACTCACCCTCAGAGTGTGTAGGCTGACCTCAGCTCACTCACCCTCAGAGTGTGTAGACTCCCCACATCTCACTCACCCTCAGAGTGTGTAGACTCCCCACATCTCACTCACCCTCAGAGTGTGTAGGCTGCCCTCAGCTCACTCACCCTCAGAGTGTGTAGACTCCCCACATCTCACTCACCCTCAGAGTGTGTAGACTCCCCTCAGCTCATTCACCCTCAGAGTGTGTAGACTCCCCACATCTCACTCACCCTCAGAGTGTGTAGGCTGCCCTCAGCTCATTCACCCTCAGAGAGTGTAGGCTCCCCTCAGCTCACTCACCCTCAGAGTTGTAGGCTGCCCTCAGCTCACTCACCCTCAGAGTGTGTAGGCTGACCTCAGCTCACTCACCCTCAGAATGTGTAGGCTCCCCTCAGCTCACTCACCCTCAGAGTGTGTAGACTCCCCACATCTCACTCACCCTCAGAGTGTGTAGACTCCCCACATCTCACTCACCCTCAGAGTGTGTAGACTCCCCACATCTCACTCACCCTCAGAGTGTGTAGACTCCCCACATCTCACTCACCCTCAGAGTGTGTAGACTCCCCACATCTCACTCACCCTCAGAGTGTGTAGACTCCCCACATCTCACTCACCCTCAGAGTGTGTAGACTCCCCACATCTCACTCACCCTCAGAGTGTGTAGACTCCCCACATCTCACTCACCCTCAGAATGTGTAGGCTGCCTTCAGCTCACTCACCCTCAGAGTGTGTAGACTCCCCACATCTCACTCACCCTCAGAATGTGTAGGCTGCCTTCAGCTCACTCACCCTCAGAGTGTGTAGACTCCCCACATCTCACTCACCCTCAGAGTGTGTAGACTCCCCACATCTCACTCACCCTCAGAGTGTGTAGGCTGCCTTCAGCTCACTCACCCTCAGAGTGTGTAGACTCCCCACATCTCACTCACCCTCAGAGTGTGTAGACTCCCCACATCTCACTCACCCTCAGAGTGTGTAGGCTGCCCTCAGCTCACTCACCCTCAGAGTGTGTAGACTCCCCACATCTCACTCACCCTCAGAGTGTGTAGGCTGCCCTCAGCTCATTCACCCTCAGAGTGTGTAGACTCCCCACCTCACTCACCCTCAGAGTGTGTAGGCTGCCCTCAGCTCACTCACCCTCAGAGTGTGTAGGCTGACCTCAGCTCACTCACCCTCAGAGTGTGTAGACTCCCCACATCTCACTCACCCTCAGAGTGTGTAGGCTGCCTTCAGCTCACTCACCCTCAGAGTGTGTAGACTCCCCACATCTCACTCACCCTCAGAGTGTGTAGACTCCCCACATCTCACTCACCCTCAGAGTGTGTAGGCTGCCCTCAGCTCACTCACCCTCAGAGTGTGTAGACTCCCCACATCTCACTCACCCTCAGAGTGTGTAGGCTGCCCTCAGCTCATTCACCCTCAGAGTGTGTAGACTCCCCACCTCACTCACCCTCAGAGTGTGTAGGCTCCCCTCAGCTCACTCACCCTCAGAGTTGTAGGCTGCCCTCAGCTCACTCACCCTCAGAGTGTGTAGGCTGACCTCAGCTCACTCACCCTCAGAATGTGTAGGCTCCCCTCAGCTCACTCACCCTCAGAGTGTGTAGACTCCCCACATCTCACTCACCCTCAGAGTGTGTAGACTCCCCACATCTCACTCACCCTCAGAGTGTGTAGACTCCCCACATCTCACTCACCCTCAGAGTGTGTAGACTCCCCACATCTCACTCACCCTCAGAGTGTGTAGACTCCCCACATCTCACTCACCCTCAGAGTGTGTAGACTCCCCACATCTCACTCACCCTCAGAGTGTGTAGACTCCCCACATCTCACTCACCCTCAGAGTGTGTAGACTCCCCACATCTCACTCACCCTCAGAATGTGTAGGCTGCCTTCAGCTCACTCACCCTCAGAGTGTGTAGACTCCCCACATCTCACTCACCCTCAGAATGTGTAGGCTGCCTTCAGCTCACTCACCCTCAGAGTGTGTAGACTCCCCACATCTCACTCACCCTCAGAGTGTGTAGACTCCCCACATCTCACTCACCCTCAGAGTGTGTAGGCTGCCTTCAGCTCACTCACCCTCAGAGTGTGTAGACTCCCCACATCTCACTCACCCTCAGAGTGTGTAGACTCCCCCACATCTCACTCACCCTCAGAGTGTGTAGGCTGCCCTCAGCTCACTCACCCTCAGAGTGTGTAGACTCCCCACATCTCACTCACCCTCAGAGTGTGTAGGCTGCCCTCAGCTCATTCACCCTCAGAGTGTGTAGACTCCCCACCTCACTCACCCTCAGAGTGTGTAGGCTGCCCTCAGCTCACTCACCCTCAGACTGTGTAGGCTGACCTCAGCTCACTCACCCTCAGAGTGTGTAGACTCCCCACATCTCACTCACCCTCAGAGTGTGTAGGCTGCCCTCAGCTCATTCACCCTCAGAGTGTGTAGACTCCCCACCTCACTCACCCTCAGAGTGTGTAGGCTGCCCTCAGCTCACTCACCCTCAGACTGTGTAGGCTGACGTCAGCTCACTCACCCTCAGAGGGTGTAGACTCCCCTCAGCTCACTCACCCTCAGACTGTGTAGGCTCTCCTCAGCTCACTCACCCTCAGTGTGTAGACTCCCCTCAGCTCACTCACCCTCAGAGTGTGTAGGCTGCCCTCAGCTCACTCACCCTCAGAGTGTGTAGGCTGCCCTCAGCTCACTCACCCTCAGAGTGTGTAGGCTGACCTCAGCTCACTCACCCTCAGAGTGTGTAGGCTGACCTCAGCTCACTCACCCTCAGAGTGTGTAGGCTGCCCTCAGCTCACTCACCCTCAGAGTGTGCAGACTCCCCTCAGCTCACTCACCCTCAGAATGTGTAGGCTGCCCTCAGCTCACTCACCCTCAGAGTGTGTAGGCTGCCCTCAGCTCACTCACCCTCAGAGTGTGTAGGCTGACCTCAGCTCACTCACCCTCAGAGTGTGCAGACTCCCCTCAGCTCACTCACCCTCAGAATGTGTAGGCTGCCCTCAGCTCACTCACCCTCAGAGTGTGTAGGCTGCCCTCATGCAAAAACCTTACTTCACCTCTTTGCAATGTGCCTGTGAAAAAGAAAGCGAATCGAATCCTTTGTCTGCCTCACTCCTCCGGAGGCAGGTGATTAGTGTTCCCCACGGAGAGGCCGGCCGTGCTCAGTCCCACACAGGGCTGGACCGCTCTCTGCCCACTGTGTGAGAGAACATCGAGGGCGTGAGCTGTAAGCTGTTCATGGCCTGCCAGTTCCTGAACGAGGAACGAGTAACAGGTCACACACTCACACATTCCGGCAAGTTGCAGGAAGGTATGGCTGCCAAGAGCAGGACCACACACTGCTCTCACTGTTCAGCTTCTGGAAGACCGGATCTGCCCACTGACATTCAGCAATGAATGGGGTTCTCTCAGTCCCTCACCCTCGGTCTCTCGTCACACACAGGGCACTCAGACCTCCAGCAAACAGCTGTGAGATGTCACAACATCGCCGGTGACACACACAAATGACATTGTCTCAGAAACACCGTGTAGAAACAGGACCCCCACCCCTTCCAACCCACGAACCCATACTGACCAACAGTACGGTCACCGTATAGAAACAGGACCCCCATCCCTTCCAACCCACGAACCCATACTGACCAACAGTACGGTCACTGTATAGAAACAGGACCCCCACCCCTTCTAACTCACGAACCCATACTGACCAACAGTACGGTCACCGTATAGAAACAGGACCCCCACCCCTTCTAACCCACGAACCCATACTGACCAACAGTACAATCACCGTATAGAAACAGGACCCCCACCCCTTCCAACCCACGAACCCATACTGACCAACAGTACGGTCACTGTATAGAAACAGGACCCCCACCCCTTCCAACCCACGAACCCATACTGACCAACAGTACGGTCACCGTATAGAAACAGGACCCCCACCCCTTCTAACCCACGAACCCATACTGACCAACAGTACGGTCACCGTATAGAAACAGGACCCCCACCCCTTCTAACCCACGAACCCATACTGACCAACAGTACGGTCACCGTATAGAAACAGGACCCCCACCCCTTCCAACCCACGAACCCATACTGACCAACAGTACGGTCACTGTATAGAAACAGGACCCCCACCCCTTCCAACCCACGAACCCATACTGACCAACAGTACGGTCACCGTATAGAAACAGGACCCCCACCCCTTCCAACCCACGAACCCATACTGACCAACAGTACGGTCACCGTATAGAAACAGGACCCCCACCCCTTCCAACCCACGAACCCATACTGACCAACAGTAAAGCCCATTAAAACCCATGCTGTCTATCCCAAAACACAGAACAGTGCAATGCATCAACCCACAATGTTGTGCTGAACTGTTAACGTACGCTAAGATCAACCTAACTCTTCCCCCATTCACAGCCCTCGATTTTCTATCATCCATCTGCCTGTCTAAGAGTCTCTTAAATGGTCCTAAAGTATCTGCCTCTGTCGCCACCCTGGCAGAGCACGACGCACCACCGCTCTCTGTGAATAAACCTTGGCTGAAACTTATCATCAGTCCACGATAATGCCAATCCCACACAAACCTAATGCATTTCTCCTCTCCATACCCCGAAATTCCATCCTTCACCCACAAACTGGAGACAATCAGGAGGTCTATTAACCCACAACCTGCCAGGCTGCAGACACTACCCACAACGGAGAGGTGGTGCAGGTTAGAGCATTGAAAACAGCCTGAGAGACAACACTGCCCCTCCCTCTACCCACCAGGGGAACCAACCCTCCTTCTATCGACCAGGGGAACCGTCCCACCCTCTACCCACCAGGGAACCGTCCCACCCACTACCCACCAGGGGATCCGTCCCTCCCTCTACCCACCAGGGGAACCGTCCCTCCCTCTACCCACCAGGGAACCGTCCCACCCACTACCCACCAGGGGAACCGTCCCTCCCTCTACCCACCAGGGGAACAGTCCCACCCTCTACCCACCAGGGGAACCGTCCCTCCCTCTACCCACCAGGGAAACCGTTCCTCCTCTACCCACCAGGGGAACAGTCCCACCCTCTACCCGCCAGGGGAACAGTCCCTCCCACTACCCACCAGGGAAACCGTTCCTCCCTCTACCCACCAGGGGAACAGTCCCTCCCTCTACCCACCAGGGGAACCGTTCCTCCCTCTACCCACCAGGGGAACAGTCCCTCCCTCTACCCACCAGGGGAACCGTTCCTCCCTCTACCTACCAGGGGAACAGTCCCTCCCTCTACCCACCAGGGGAACAGTCGCTCCCTCTACCCACCAGGGGAACCGTTCCTCCCTCTACCCACCAGGGGAACAGTCCCTCCCTCTACCCACCAGGGGAACAGTCCCTCCCTCTACCCACCAGGGAAACCGTTCCTCCCTCTACCCACCAGGGGAACAGTCCCTCCCTCTACCCACCAGGGGAACCGTTCCTCCCTCTACCCACCAGGGGAACCGTCCCACCCTCTACCCACCAGGGGAACCGTCCCTCCACTACCCACCAGGGGAACCGTCCCCACCCTCTACCCACCAGGGGAACCGTCCCACCCTCTACCCACCAGGGGAAACCGTCCCACCCCACTACCCACCAGGGGAACAGTCCCTCCCTCTACCCACCAGGGGAACCGTCCCACCCTCTACCCACCAGGGGAACCGTCCCACCCTCTACCCACCAGGGGAACCGTCCCACCCACTACCCACCAGGGGAACAGTCCCTCCCTCTACCCACCAGGGGAACCGTCCCACCCTCTACCCACCAGGGGAACCGTTCCTCCCTCTACCCACCAGGGGAACCGTCCCACCCTCTACCCACCAGGGGAACCGTCCCACCCACTACCCACCAGGGGAACCGTCCCTCCCTCTACCCACCAGGGGAACAGTCCCTCCCACTACCCACCAGGGGAACAGTCCCTCCCTCTACCCACCAGGGGAACAGTCCCACCCACTACCCACCAGGGGATCCGTCCCTCCCTCTACCCACCAGGGGAACCGTCCCTCCCTCTACCCACCAGGGAAACCGTTCCTCCCTCTACCCACCAGGGGAACAGTCCCACCCTCTACCCACCAGGGGAACAGTCCCTCCCACTACCCACCAGGGAAACCGTTCCTCCCTCTACCCACCAGGGGAACAGTCCCTCCCTCTACCCACCAGGGGAACAGTCCCTCCCTCTACCCACCAGGGGAACCGTTCCTCCCTCTACCCACCAGGGGAACAGTCCCTCCCTCTACCCACCAGGGGAACAGTCCCTCCCTCTACCCACCAGGGGAACCGTTCCTCCCTCTACCCACCAGGGGAACAGTCCCTCCCTCTACCCACCAGGGGAACAGTCGCTCCCTCTACCCACCAGGGGAACCGTTCCTCCCTCTACCCACCAGGGGAACAGTCCCTCCCTCTACCCACCAGGGAAACCGTCCCTCCCTCTACCCACCAGGGGAACAGTCCCCTCCCACTACCCACCAGGGGAACCGTCCCACCCTCTACCCACCAGGGGAACAGTCCCACCCTCTACCCACCAGGGGAACCGTCCCACCCACTACCCACCAAGGGAACAGTCCCTCCCTCTACCCACCAGGGGAACCGTCCCACCCTCTACCCACCAGGGGAACCGTCCCACCCTCTACCCACCAGGGAACCGTCCCACCCACTACCCACCAGGGGAACAGTCCCTCCCTCTACCCACCAGGGGAACCGTCCCACCCTCTACCCACCAGGGGAACCGTCCCACCCACTACCCCACCAGGGGAACCGTCCCACCCTCTACCCACCAGGGGAACCGTCCCTCCCTCTACCCACCAGGGGAACAGTCCCTCCCACTACCCACCAGGGGAACAGTCCCTCCCTCTACCCACCAGGGGAACAGTCCCACCCACTACCCACCAGGGGATCCGTCCCTCCCTCTACCCACCAGGGGAACCGTCCCTCCCTCTACCCACCAGGGGAACAGTCCTTCCCACTACCCACCAGGGGAACTGTCCCTCCCTCTACCCACCAGGGGAACAGTCCCACCCTCTACCCACCAGGGGAACCGTCCCACCCACTACCCACCAGGGGAACCGTCCCTCCCTCTACCCACTAGGGGAACCGTCCCTCCCACTACCCACCAGGGGAACAGTCCCTCCCTCTACCCACCAGGGGAACCGTCCCACCCACTACCCACCAGGGGAACCGTCCCTCCCTCTACCCACCAGGGGAACCGTCCCTCCCTCTACCCACCAGGGGAACAGTCCCTCCCTCTACCCACCAGGGGAACCGTCCCTCCCTCTACCCACCAGGGGAACCGTCCCACCCTCTACCCACCAGGGGAACAGTCCCACCCTCTACCCACCAGGGGAACAGTCCCTCCCTCTACCCACCAGGGGATCCGTCACCCCTCACTCCTCACACCTCACACCCCTCACCCCTCACACTCCTCACCCCTCACCCCTCACTCCTCACCCCTCACTCCTCACCCCTCACCCTCACACCCCTCACACCTCACACCCCTCACCCCTCACACTCCTCACTCCTCACCCCTCACCCCTCACACCCTCACTCCTCACCCCTCACTCCTCACACCCCTCACACCTCACACCCCTCACCCCTCACACTCCTCACCCCTCACCCCTCACCCCTCACTCCTCACCCCTCACTCCTCACACCTCACACCCCTCACCCCCTCACACTCCTCACCCCTCACCCCTCACTCCTCACCCCTCACTCCTCACCCCTCACCCCTCACACTCCTCACCCCTCACCCCTCACTCCTCACACCCCTCACACCTCACACCCCTCACCCCTCACACTCCTCACTCCTCACCCCTCACCCCTCACCCCTCACTCCTCACCCCTCACTCCTCACACCCCTCACACCTCACACCCTCACCCCTCACACTCCTCACCCCTCACCCCTCACTCCTCACCCCCCACTCCACACCCCTCACACCTCACACTCCTCACACCCCTCACTCCCCACACCCCTCACTCCTCACACCCTCACACCTCACACCCCTCACCCCTCACACTCCTCACCCCTCACACTCCACACCCCTCACCCCTCACTCCTCACCCCTCACCCCTCACACTCCTCACCCCTCTCACCCCTCACCCCTCACTCCTCACCCCTCACCCCTCACTCCTCACACCCCTCACACTCCTCACCCCCACACCCTCACACTCCTCACACCCCTCACACCCCTCACCCCTCACACCTCACCCCTCACCCCCTCACCCCTCACCCCTCACACTCCTCACTCCTCACACCCTCACACCCCTCACACCTCACACCCCTCACTCTCACACCCCTCACCCCTCACTCCTCACCCCTCACACTCCTCACACCCCTCACACCCCTCACCCTCACACTCCTCACCTCTCACCCCTCACCCCTCACTCCTCACCCCTCACTCCTCACACCTCACACCCCTCACACCCCTCACTCCCCACACCCCTCACTCCTCACACCCTCACACCCTCACACCCCTCACCCCTCACACTCCTCACCCTCACACTCCTCACCCCTCACCCCTCACTCCTCACCCCCACCCCTCACACTCCTCACCCCTCACACTCCTCACACCCCTCACCCCTCACCCCTCACTCCTCACCCCTCACCCCTCACTCCTCACACCCCTCACACTCCTCACCCCTCACCCCTCACACTCCTCACACCCCTCACACCCCTCACCCCTCACACTCCTCACCCCTCACCCCTCACTCCTCACCCCTCACCCCTCACCCCTCACACCCCTCACCCCTCACAACCCCTCACACCCCTCACACCTCACACCCCTCACTCCTCACACCCCTCACCCCTCACTCCTCACCCCTCACACTCCTCACACCCCCTCACACCCCCTCACCCCTCACACTCCTCACCCCTCACCCCTCACCCCTCACTCCTCACCCCTCACACTCCTCACACCCCTCACACCTCTCCTCACACTCCTCACACCCCTCACCCCTCACTCCTCACCCCTCACACTCCTCACACCCCTCACACCTCACCCCTCACACTCCTCACACCCCTCACCCCTCACCCCTCACACTCCTCACACCCCCTCACACCTCACCCCTCACACTCCTCACACCCCTCACACCTCACCCCTCACACTCCTCACACCCCTCACACACCCCTCACCCCTCACACTCCTCACCCCTCAACCCTCACTCCTCACCCCTCACCCCCCTCACACCTCACACCCCTCACTCCTCACACCCCTCACCCCTCACTCCTCACCCCCTCACACTCCTCACACCCCTCACACCCCTCACCCCCTCACACCCCTCACCCCTCACCCCTCACTCCTCACCCCTCACCCCTCACACTCCTCACACCCCTCACACCCCTCACTCCTCACCACCCCTCACACCCCTCACCCCTCACACTCCTCACACCCCTCACCCCTCACCATTCACCTCACCCCTCACCCCTCACACTCCTCACACCCCTCACACCTCACCCCTCACACTCCTCACACCCCTCACCCCTCACTCCTCACACCTCACACCCCTCACCCCTCACTCCTCACCCCTCACCCCTCACACTCCTCACACCCCTCACACCTCACCCCTCACACTCCTCACACCCCTCACCCCCTCACACCTCACCCCTCACACTCCTCACACCCCTCACACCTCACCCCTCACACTCCTCACACCCCTTCACCCCTCACCCCTCACACTCCTCACCCCTCACTCCTCACCCCTCACCCCTCACACCCCTCACACCTCACACCCCTCACTCCTCACACCCCTCACCCCCTCACTCCTCAACCCTCACCCCTCACACTCCTCACACCCCACACCCCTCACCCCTCACACTCCTCACCCCTCACACTCCTCACCCCTCACCCCTCACTCCTCACCCCTCACCCCTCACACTCCTCACCCCTCACACTCCTCACACCCCCTCACCCCTCACCCCTCACTCCTCACACCCTCACCCCTCACTCCTCACACCCCCTCACACTCCTCACCCCTCACACTCCTCACACCCCCTCACACCCCTCACCCCTCACTCCTCACCCCTCACCCCTCACACTCCTCACTCCTCACACCCCTCACACCCCTCACCCCTCACACCTCACACCCCTCACTCCTCACACCCCCTCACCCCTCACTCCTCACCCCTCACACCTCACACTCCTCACACCCCTCACACCCCTCACCCCTCACTCCTCACCCCTCACACTCCTCACACCCCTCACACCTCACCCCTCACACTCCTCACACCCTCACCCCTCACCCCTCACACTCCTCACACCCCTCACACCTCACCCCTCACACTCCTCACACCTCACCCCTCACACTCCTCACACCCCTCACACCCCTCACCCCTCACACTCCTCACCCCTCAACCCTCACTCCTCACCCCTCACCCCTCACCCCCTCACACCTCACACCCCTCACTCCTCACACCCTCACCCCTCACTCCTCACCCCTCACCCTCACACTCCTCACACCCCTCACACCCCTCACCCCCCTCACCCCTCACCCCTCACTCCTCACCCCTCACCCCTCACACTCCTCACACCCCTCACACCCCTCACTCCTCACACCCCTCACACCCCTCACCCCTCACACTCCTCACACCCCTCACCCTCACCATTCACCTCACCCCTCACCCCTCACACTCCTCACACCCCCTCACACCTCACCCCTCCACTCCCTCCTCACACCTACCCCTCACCCCTCACTCCTCACACCTCACACCCCTCACCCCTCACTCCTCACCCCTCACCCCTCACACTCCTCACACCCCTCACACACCTCACCCCTCACACTCCTCACACCCCCTCACCCCTCACACACTCACCCCTCACACTCCCTCACACCCCTCACACCTCACCCCTCACACTCCTCACACCCCTTTCACCCCTCACCCCTCACACTCCTCACCCCTCACCACCCCTCACCCCTCACCCCTCACACTCCTCACACCCCTCACACCTCACCCCTCACACTCCTCACACCCCCTCACCCCTCACTCCTCACACCTCACACCCCTCACCCCTCACTCCTCACCCCTCACCCCTCACACTCCTCACACCCCTCACACACCTCACCCCTCACACTCCTCACACCCCTCACCCCTCACACCTCACCCCTCACACTCCTCACACCCCTCACACCTCACCCCTCACACTCCTCACACCCCTTCACCCCTCACCCCTCACACTCCTCACCCCTCACTCCTCACCCCTCACCCCTCACACCCCTCACACCTCACACCCCTCACTCCTCACACCCCTCACCCCTCACTCCTCACCCTCACCCCTCACACTCCTCACACACCCCACACCCCTCACCCCTCACACTCCTCACCCCTCACACCCTCTCACCCCTCACCCCTCACTCCTCACCCCTCACCCCTCACACTCCTCACCCCTCACACTCCTCACACCCCTCACCCCTCACCCCTCACTCCTCACCCCTCACCCCTCACTCCTCACACCCCTCACACTCCTCACCCCTCACACTCCTCACACCCCTCACACCCCTCACCCCTCACTCCTCACCCCTCACCCCTCACACTCCTCACTCCTCACACCCCTCACACCCCTCACCCCTCACACCTCACACCCCTCACTCCTCACACCCCTCACCCCTCACTCCTCACCCCTCACACCTCACACTCCTCACACCCCTCACACCCCTCACCCCTCACTCCTCACCCCTCACACTCCTCACACCCCTCACACCTCACCCCTCACACTCCTCACACCCCTCACCCCTCACCCTCACACTCCTCACACCCCTCACACCTCACCCCTCACACTCCTCACACCTCACCCCTCACACTCCTCACACCCCTCACACCCCTCACCCCTCACACTCCTCACCCCTCAACCCTCACTCCTCACCCCTCACCCCTCACCCCCCTCACACCTCACACCCCCCACTCCTCACACCCCTCACCCTCACTCCTCACCCCCTCACCCCTCACACTCCTCACACCCCTCACACCCCTCACCCCCCTCACCCCCTCACCCCTCACTCCTCACCCCTCACCCCTCACACTCCTCACACCCCCTCACACCCCTCACTCCTCACACCCCTCACACCCCTCACCCCTCACACTCCTCACACCCCTCACCCCTCACCATTCACCTCACCCCTCACCCCTCACACTCCTCACACCCCTCACACCTCACCCCTCACACTCCTCACACCCCTCACCCCTCACTCCTCACACCTCACACCCCTCACTCCTCACCCCTCACCCCTCACACTCCTCACACCCCCTCACACCTCACCCCTCACACTCCTCACACCCCCTCACCCCTCACACCTCACCCCTCACACTCCTCACACCCCTCACAACCTCACCCCTCACACTCCTCACACCCCTTCACCCCTCACCCCTCACACTCCTCACCCCTCACCCCTCACTCCTCACCCCTCACCCCTCACACCCCTCACACCTCACACCCCTCACTCCTCACACCCCTCACCCCTCACTCCTCACCCCTCACCCCTCACACTCCTCACACCCCTCACACCTCACACCCCTCACTCCTCACACCCCTCACCCCTCACTCCTCACCCCTCACCCCTCACACTCCTCACACCCCTCACACCCTCACCCCTCACACTCCTCACCCCCTCACACTCCTCACCCCTCACCCCTCACTCCTCACCCCTCACCCCTCACACTCCTCACCCCTCACACTCCTCACACCCCTCACCCCTCACCCCTCACTCCTCACCCCTCACCCCCTCACTCCTCACACCCCTCACACCCTCACCCCTCACACCCCTCACACCCCTCACCCCTCACTCCTCACCCCTCACACCTCACACTCCTCACACCCCTCACACCCCTCACCCCTCACACCCCTCACACCCTCACACCCCTCACTCCTCACACCCCCTCACCCCTCACTCCTCACCCCTCACACTCCTCACACCCCTCACCCCTCACATCCTCACCCCTCACCCCTCACCCCCTCACTCCTCACCCCTCACACCCCTCACTCCCCACACACCCCTCACTCCTCACACCCCTCACACCTCACACCCCTCACCCCTCACACTCCTCACCCCTCGACACTCCTCACCACTCACCCCTCACTCCTCACCCCTCACCCCTCACACTCCTCACCCCTCACACTCCTCACACCCCTCACCCCTCACCCCTCACTCCTCACCCCTCACCCCTCACTCCTCACACCCCTCACACTCCTCACACCCTCACCCCTCACACTCCTCACACCCCTCACCCCTCACACTCCTCACCCCTCACCCCTCACTCCTCACCCCTCACCCCTCACACTCCTCACCCCTCACACTCCTCACACCCCTCACCCCCTCACCCCTCACTCCTCACCCCTCACCCCTCACTCCTCACACCCCTCACACTCCCTCACCCCTCACACTCCTCACACCCCTCACACCCCTCACCCCTCACTCCTCACCCCTCACCCCTCACACTCCTCACTCCTCACACCCCTCACACCCCTCACCCCCTCACACCTCACACCCCTCACTCCTCACACCCCTCACCCCTCACTCCTCACCCCTCACGCCTCACACTCCTCACACCCCTCACACCCCTCACCCCCTCACTCCTCACACCCTCACACTCCTCACACCCCTCACACCTCACCCCTCACACTCCTCACACCCCTCACCCCTCACACCCTCACACTCCTCACACCCCTCACACCTCACCCCTCACACTCCTCACACCTCACCCCTCACACTCCTCACACCCCTCACACCCCCTCACCCCTCACACTCCTCACCCCTCAACCCCTCACTCCTCACCCCTCACCCCTCACCCCCCCTCACACCTCACACCCCTCACTCCTCACACCCCTCACCCCTCACTCCTCACCCCTCACCCCTCACACTCCTCACACCCCTCACACCCCTCACCCCCCTCACACCCCTCACCCCTCACTCCTCACCCCTCACCCCCTCACACCTCCTCACACCCCTCACACCCCTCACTCCTCACACCCCTCACACCCCTCACCCCTCACACTCCTCACACCCCTCACCCCTCACCATTCACCTCACCCCTCACCCCTCACACTCCTCACACCCCTCACACCTCACCCCTCACACTCCTCACACCCCTCACCCTCACCCCTCACTCCTCACACTCACACCCTCACCCCTCACTCCTCACCCCTCACCCCTCACACTCCTCACACCCCCCTCACACCTCACCCCTCACACTCCTCACACCCCTCACCCCTCACACCTCACCCCTCACACTCCTCACACCCCTCACACCTCACCCCTCACACTCCTCACACCCCTTTCACCCCTCACCCCTCACACTCCTCACACCCCTCACACCCCTCACTCCTCACACCCCCTCACACCCCTCACCCCTCACACTCCTCACACCCCTCACCCCTCACCATTCACCTCACCCCCTCACCCCTCACACTCCTCACACCCCTCACACCTCACCCCTCACACTCCTCACACCCCTCACCCCTCACTCCTCACACCCTCACACCCCTCACCCCTCACTCCTCACCCTCACCCCTCACACTCCTCACACCCCTCACACCTCACCCCTCACACTCCTCACACCCCTCACCCCTCACACCTCACCCCTCACACTCCTCACACCCCTCACACCTCACCCCTCACACTCCTCACACCCCTTTCACCCCTCACCCCTCACACTCCTCACCCCTCACCCCTCACTCCTCACCCCTCACCCCCTCACACCCCTCACACCTCACACCCCTCACTCCTCACACCCCTCACCCTCACTCCTCACCCCCTCACCTCCTCACACCCCTCACACCCCTCACACCTCACACCCTCACTCCTCACACCCCTCACCCCTCACTCCTCACCCCTCACCCCCTCACACTCCTCACACCCCTCACACCTCACACCTCCCTCACACTCCTCACACCCTCACACTCCTCACCCCTCACCCCTCACTCCTCACCCCTCACCCCTCACACTCCTCACCCCTCACACTCCTCACACCCCTCACCCCTCACCCCTCACTCCTCACCCCTCACCCCTCACTCCTCACACCCCTCACACTCCTCACCCCTCACACCCCTCACACCCCTCACCCCTCACTCCTCACCCCTCACACCTCACACTCCTCACACTCCCTCACACCCCTCACCCCTCACACCCCTCACACCTCACACCCCTCACTCCTCACACCCCTCACCCCTCACTCCTCACCCCTCACACTCCTCACACCCCTCACCCCTCACAATCCTCACCCCTCACCCCTCACCCCTCACTCCTCACCCTCACACCCCTCACTCCCCACACCCCTCACTCCTCACACCCCTCACACTCACACCCCTCACCCCTCACACTCCTCACCCCTCACACTCCTCACCACTCACCCCTCACTCTCACTCCCTCACCCCTCACACTCCTCACCCCTCACACTCCTCACACCCCTCACCCCTCACCCCTCACTCCTCACCCCTCACCCCTCACTCCTCACACCCCTCACACTCCTCACCCCTCACCCCTCACACTCCTCACACCCCTCACCCCTCACACTCCTCACCCCTCACCCCTCACTCCTCACCCCTCACCCCTCACACCCCTCACTCCCTCACACCCCTCACACCCCTCAACCTCACACCCCTCACATCCTCACACCCCTCACCCCTCACTCCTCACCCCTCACACTCCTCACACCCCTCACACTCCTCACCCCTCACCCCTCACTCCTCACCCCTCACACTCCTCACACCCCTCACACCTCTCCTCACACTCCTCACACCCCCTCACCCCTCACTCCTCACATCCTCCTCACACCCCTCACACCCTCACCCCTCACACTCCTCACACCCCTCACCCTCACCCCTCACACTCCTCACACCCCTCACACCTCACCCTCACACTCCTCACACCCCTCACACCCCCCTCACCCCTCACACTCCTCACACCCCCTCACACCCTCACCCCTCAC